>NC_053156.1:224011415-224311415 GCF_016835505.1 Polypterus senegalus | reverse complement strand
TGGCATCTGAGATGGACCTGTTGGGCTGGTAGGCATACTGCAGGGGGTCCAGAGTGTCCAGTATGCAGCTCTGAATGTGGGCCAGCTCCACTCTCTCAAAACACTTCATGATGATTGGAGTGAGTGCTACCGGCCTGTAATCATTTGTACTTATAAGTACAATTACCTATTACATATGATGACGATATCATTTTTAAGATGAAATGCAGCAAAATAAAACTTTACCTTAATTTAAATATTCTATATTTTTAATAAATGAACATGTGAGGACAAGGTGTTGCAGCGCTAGCAAGGAGCTGACGCTCCATTCATGGATTGTTTCTGACTCGCGCTGTATTCTTGCTGAGACTGGTGCGACACTGGATGGATAGAATGATTTAACATGTACTACGAAGATATTTCAATGTTCCTTGAAAGTTTTGAAGAATCGTTCTAAGCTTACAGATGGCTTAACGTCTATTACGGAGCTGATTGTGTGGCGATTGGGTATTTGGAGAAAGAAAAGTAAGGGCAGAAATAGGGGGTTAGTACATTTAAAAGAGACAGTACTGCTGCAATAAATTATTTCATCAATGGTAGCACACGGCGCAGCAAGCATCAAATAGTAAGATTTTCCTTGCCTCCACTTGGTATTCGCTGAAATTCTTCTATTCCCACCGTGCTTTTGCCATTGTCTTTTCACAGAATGCTAGCTTAAGGGTATTTATATTGATTTGCATATTCAAAGAGGCATAATTCTGGGAGGAGACGGGACAGGACAGAAGGCATGTGCACGTGCGTTACTTTTCACACTGACTGGGATTTATATAGCGGAAGAACGTGGGAGTTGGCGTTCGCATAGATTTATGCATCTGGATTTTTTGTGTGTAAGCATTTTTGTGCTTACGCCATGTTATAGTGTGAATTCTACGCACGGCGTTATGCATGAGGCCCCAGGAGTCCTTGGCCTGGTCATTGTATATATACAGGGTGGTCCAGATCTAATTATGCAGATCCAGATCGTCTGGATGACTTTGATTTATGTGGGGACGATTTCAGTTCAGCGAGAAAACAATTCTTCATGTTGTCAGTTCGCACACTTCTCAATGGTCCGGGATTTTTCGGGTGATTTTCTATGTAATAAGCTTAATAAGTTATAGAGTAATGAAAATTGCATAATTAGATCTGGACCACCCTATAGAATCTACATTATCTCCACATGATATTTTTGTCCCTGGTCATTCAAGTTTGGAACCTAGAATGGCAAATCGACTTCAAGGTCTACATTCAGAGACACCCTTTTTAGACACCACTGTTGTAAAGAACTGTTAGGCCAGTTTTTGTTAGCTTAAACAAGTTTGTCCATTCTCATTTGACCTCTGTTATTGAGAACATTCATCCAAAGAACTGCTGATCACTTGATTTGACTTGTTTCTGTTGAAACCAGCACAGAGGTTGAATAACAATTAAGCTTCCATGTGCATTAGCTTTTAAGAAGAGGCAACATGTGTTAATGTGCAGGTTTACCTAATATAGTGGCTTCTGAGTGTGATGATACATTTAGTGGATCCTGTTGATAACCTGTATAAAGCCTCACACTTGCATTCTTTTAGGGTCTCTGGTGGGGAACTATTTGACCGGATCTTAGATCGTGGTACATACACCGAGAAGGATGCCAGTGTTGTCATACGACAGGTTTTGGAAGCAGTGAACTATCTGCATCAGAATGGCATTGTCCATCGGGATCTCAAAGTAAGTTCATGACCTCCTTGCATTTCCAAACTGTAGTTTCTTTTTCAATATAATTTTTGTTTAGATGTTGCACTCTTTGCAAATAGATAGCGGATTTCTTGGAGACAAGAGAAAGTGGTAAAATTGTGCCCTTGAATGTGGCTGTTACCTTTGGACATACCATTTCAGTCAGTAGTGTAGCAAGAAATTGATTTTGGGGAGAGTTGAATCACTCAGCAAAACATGTAAAATTCAGTAAGGTAGGGTTTCTGATGCATGTAGATCATTTTTGCAGAAATTATTCCCTGGAGGTTTGATATTATAAACCTTTATGGCTATCCCACAGATTCCAGTATGGTCTACAAGGACATCTCTGTTTGCCATTGTGTCCAATATTGCTATAATGCCTTACCTTGTCTTACTTATGCCTTCATCTTTCTGCAGCCTGAGAACCTCCTGTACTATAGCTCAGAGGAGAACTCCAAGATCATGATCAGTGACTTTGGCCTTTCCAAGATAGAAGAAAATGGCATCATGTCCACGGCCTGTGGGACTTTGGGATACGTAGGTATGACCAGTCATGTTTTGTGTTGCAGTTTTGGCTCCAGTAGTACATACATTTATATCTGGGGACAGAACGATATATCAAGTTGTAACTTGCCAAGAGTCTGACTAATTGTAACGAGGGATTCAGTTGGTTCTTTGTTGTCAGGATTGAGTGTGAGAGGAGTGGGAAGGATGGAGATCCAAACTTATTTGTTGGATTGTCTGCACTGTGTGTCACTTAAAAGTAAGTGCATGATTGGTGAGCAAAGTCTGGTTTGGATGCTATACAGACCTGTGGAACAAAGTCAAAGGGACAAATCTAAGGAAACAACATGTGGTACAATGCCACTAACAGGTTGGGAAACGTGCAATTATGCTAGATATTTCTATGGCATGTCACTGATATCATTGGACTCCCCATAAATCAACAAACTGGTGAAGATAACTCATTTTCTAAAAATCAAAGTTGAATATAAGAATTGTCCAGTCCTCACACTAGCTTGTCTTAATTGCCTCTATCTAATTCTTTGTTTTTTGTTTTGTTTTGTTTTGTTTTGTTTTTTTTAAAAAAGCATGCAGTATTTGGATGCCACAAGTTGTGCGTATTCTGATGCTGTGAAAGGGTGAAAGAAACAAAAGGAAAAGGTGCAAAGACTAAGAAATGAGAGCAGAATTTAGGTCAAAAATGGCTTGAGGTCAAAAACAAAATTGATCAAAGAAAGAAGCAACAAGTAACTAAAGCCCAATATTCAAAACAAGTATCAACATTGTTAATTTTACAACAAAAAAAAAAAATTCAAGATTCAGAAGCACTAATTATGATAAGAAGGTTTGTTTGTTAATATACAGAGACTTGGACAGGGTTGCGCGCTGCAATCTTAAATACTGAGGCCTAATAATGTTATGTGTCATAATGGGGTAGGGTTATGAACAACAAAACACAATATGTTGGTGTTCACGAGAAAACATTATTTTAAACAAAAGAATAGATTACCCCCGAGCCAAAACAAGTATTACTGGTATCCAGAAATTCTTAAAAGCATAAAGGTATGCAAACATTTTACATAAATGGGACTACATGAAATCAAATGACTTCCTCACAATGTGACTGGCAACATACATAGCTTCCTTAAATAATATGCAGCCTGGCCATGCAAGGAACGATACAAAACAGTGGTGACCATATGAAGATGAGATATGGCATCTTTAGTATAGTGATAAAAAAAATCGAAAAATGAAATGGACTAAGTCTTGGATGCCAAAACTTCAGATTCTTTACAGTAGAGGCAAGGCCAGCATTTGGATTAGTCTCCTGCTATTACAAGCTGTTAGCCTCTGATTGTTATGGCTCTTTTTAATATTTTAGAAACACATTTTGCTTCATGCTTGTCTCTTTTTCGACTTTACCCTAGTTAATTGTATTCTTTATTGGGAAGATTTATTGAACTTTCATGCTTTTGACGTTTTGTTTTTGCATTTTGAGTTTTGGATCTTTTTTTTTGGGATCAAACTAATTAACATTTTGCGCTTTTCTGGGTTTTTTTGTAATGCTAGGAAATTACCAAGAATATTAACTGGAGGTGTAAAAGGCATAATCAGAAATTGACAAAATAGTTGTAACTGGAAAGGGCACTGCAATGTTACCAAAGCTAAAATGCAAAATAAAAAAAGTCCAAAACTAGTGCAGGAATGAAAAGCCACAAGAAAAAGAGTACCGGATTTTAAGGTACAAAGAGGTTGTGTTTTTGATGACGTCCTTGCACAAAATCACTGTGAATATAAACAAACAAAAATAGTGCCGGAAACAGCCCAAAAAAATTAAAATCATCAAAATTAAGTCACTAATTGCAAAAATGACTTAAGGTTAAATTCTAGGGTCTAAAAAACAAAAAAAATCTAATCCAAACTCTTGCCAAAAAGTGAAGGAAATCACAAAAAATAAATAAATTACCAATTTTAACTTTTTGTATTTGAATTCTGTTTATTCCTATCTTATTTTTTGTATTGACATTATTTTTGTTTAGTTTTTTATAATTTAATTAACTGTGTCTTGCATTTGTTTCATTTATATTTTGAAGTAATTTCTGCACATTTATTTTGTAACTTTATTGAGTCATAGGAGGGTATTTTTGGTTTTAGCATTTGAGAGTAACTATCAGTGCATTGACGCTTTTTAATGCATCTTTGCCAAGCTACTCACTTTTTTCATACTGCTGAATACTAGGGAAGCCATCATCTATTTCTGTAACTTCACTCATATTCGGCCAATTTATAGTCACCCGTTAGCCTAAAGTCTCCTTTTTTGGGTTCTGGGTGAGAGCCAAACTACCCAGAGGAAATGTCACAAAGACACACAAACGGCATGCAACTTCCAAACAGAAAGTGCTGAGACTGAGATTGGAATTGAAGAATCTGAAGCTGTTAGACTATATATTAATAACCAGTGCACTACCATGCCACCCTAGAATAAATCTGAGTAAGACAATTGGTTTAGACTATAGATTAATAACCAGTGCACTACCATGCCACCCTAGAATAAATCTGAGTAAGACAATTGGTTTAGACTATATATTAATAACCAGTGCACTACCATGTCACCCTAGAATAAATCTGAGTAAGACAATTGGTTTAGACTATAGATTAATAACCAGTGCACTACCATGCCACCCTAGAATAAATCTGAGTAAGACAATTGGTTTATTTAGATTCATTACCATGATCTGAGTAAGACAATTGGTTTATTTTCATTAGAACATTTTATAAGAACTATAAAAGATTTAAGCATATAGGCAGCAAAGATAGGATAAAGATCATGTGTTTAGGGAGCTTAACAGTCAGTCTCCCTAAAAGCAAATTCAGTAATGTTAGAGTGAACTAACCTTACACAAATTGATGTTTAGAAAGCCCTCAGCTGAAGAATAAGGTAGGGGAATGGGCGCATAAAGTAGCCTGACTGTGTAAGCCAGCATAGGGAACTTTGTCCTCCTACAGGTTCTCAACAGGTATGCCTTCTAAATGGATGGATGACTCTTATTTGTTCATTTAAGAAGCAAAGCATAATGATTAAACATAACTTAATAAAGTAAAAACAACACAACAAGTACAATAGTATGATTCAAAGACATTTGATGAAAATCAGCAATCAACCTCCAGCCATTAAAGAGAGCCATTTGGTTATAGAACTCCATGTTATTTCATTGTTTACATGAATAAAACAGCAAGTAAGAGAAAAAGGCTGAGTACAGGCTTATTTAACTTAGAATGAAATAAATGAATTCTGATGGACGGCTTACTGTTTTATCTTTGCAGCTCCAGAAGTTTTAACTCAGAAGCCATACAGCAAAGCTGTGGATTGCTGGTCGGTTGGTGTCATCACATACATTCTGTGAGTATCTCTGGTATGATTACATGAAATTATGGGCTGCCAGGTTGCTGTCCAGTAGGATCAGAATATTTATAGTTTGAACCAAGCATTTTGAAGCTAAGATTGGTAGTAAGTTGTGTGCTATAGTGGGTAAGGCTTTGGATTGGAGATTGTGCATGTTAATGATTATTGTCTGCTAGTAGAAGCAGTGTATCATTTAATGCGGGCAGTGCATTGTAGTGGGTGAGGCTTTAGAATTCAAACCCAGAGGTTATGGGTTCAAATCTTGCTACTAACACTGTGTGACCATGAGCGAGTCCCTTCACCTGTCTCTGCTTCAATTTGAAAAACAAAAGGAATATATTCAGCTGTACGTCAGTTGTTATAAGTCACCTTGGATAAATGTGTCAACCATAAATTTCATGTGCAATGGAAAAACCTAGTAACTGCCATTCTTATTCAAAATTAATTTTTTGTTTAGTTTTTGGAGTTACTAGGTCTTTCCTGAAGTTATAAGGTGGTGGTGATGGCCAAATATGTCTTCATTCCGGTCATAGCATGATGGAAGAAGCTAGTATGTACACAGTATTTTACATACTGCAAGACAAAAGCCTAGCAATTCCACTGACCAATGAGGGAAGACTGCCTACCAATGAAAATGGCAGATTACGATCATGTGATTGAAATGCAGCGACTATGTGATTTAAATGGTAGGTGTTGCTGATATGTGAAAAAAAAACCAATATTGTGTACGTGAAGCTCAGGAAAAATGAAATCTAGAGATTGTTAATTATAGGGGCAACATCATTTGCCGAAAACCTGAAAGATGTGACATACTAGATTTTTCCACATTTGCTGATAAATTTAAAATACACTAACTATGCACTAACTATAAAATGCACTAACTAGAAATTTAGAAGCCGCTAAGTGGGACCTACTGTAACTGAGCAAGAGTCAAAGGTTTGAGATACTTAGGTCTACGTGAGGACGAGGACATGGTCACCATCTGACTCATCCACTGCAAGACACTCCTTAATAATAGTGCTAGATAATTTCAACATGTCTCAGGCTAATTGGCACATGCAGGTACAAATTTCACTGTACTCTCCAGTGTTTCTCAAGTGTGATGTAGCAGTCTTTGTACTTCACAACCCTGAGGTTGTGGGATCAAATCCCACTAGTGACAATGTGTGACTATTGGCAAGTGACATTACCTGCCTAGGCTCCAATTGGGAAAAGCAAAAAAGAAATGTAACCAACTGCATCTCAGATATTAATAAGTCACCTTGGATAAAGGCACCACTCAAATATATACTGTAAATGTAGTTTATTGTTAGGCCTTTAAGCATACAACGTATCTTCTTTTTTTTTGCATGAATAGACCGTAAACCAGTCAGATAGTTGTATTCACCTTGAACCACACAAGACTATCTAATAATTAGACTTAAAAATATCTCTCCATTTGTCTGTCCATTCATTCATTTATAAAAAATTGCTCAATCCACTTCAGGGTCAAGGGGGGCTAAGGGAATTGATGATGGGCTTCCTTGATGTTGTGTTGTAGGCCTAAGATATTGCTGTTTCATCCTGACAGAGTCATTTAGTATTGTCCACAGATTATTTTCACCTTCACAAACAGAGTATAAAATTAGAAAGTTGCTCGCACCCATGCCACTTGAGAGTAACAGGTTATCATTAGAGCATGCATCATTTAGCTGTACCTCCGTATGCCTGATTAAGCCTTTCATTCTTCCATGTTTTATTCGGCTACATGTAGGAATGTCAGTTTTTTTTTCACCTTTTAAGAATCTGTATGCTGAACTGATCCTCAAACTCCTTCTTCTTCTTTTTTCAGTTGCTCCCGTTAGGGGTTGCCACAGTGGATCACCTTCTTCCATATCTTTCAGTCCTGTCCATCTTGCTCTGTTAGACCCACCACCTGCATGTCCTCTCTCACCACATCCATAACTCTCCTCTTAGAATCCTAATGCCTGATAATTTTAATAGTTATTTTTACTCTGTCAACTTGCAATGCTGATTGTTGCACCTTCAAAATAAAGCTGGTTGATTACAGAAGAATTTTAGCTGTAGCTTATGACCATGTTATATGTATGTCTAGATGTATTTAAAGCTCTTCCACAACTTTCAGGAATCTGCTCCCCATTCACATTGAGTTCAGGACCTCAGTTTTAAAAACCCTGGATTATGGAATTACACATTTGGGGAGAAGTGCTGGAGCAAGCAGCAGAGTAACAATATGGCATGCACGGGTCACACTGATTGACTTTTCTTTTTCCAGAATGCATTTTAATTTGAATCAAACTTTATTGCTCAAGGTGGCTCATTAACCCCTACTGTAAGAAGTTAACCCACCCCGAAATGTGCCACTTTTTCACTCATGTGCTGTCAAATGCACACTTACATACTATTGCCATTCATGAAATGCAGCAAGCTGTTTATGGCATTGCTGTCTTCCGGTAGCTGTCATGACCATGGGGACTTTTCCATACAATTATTTTAAGTGAGTGTAAAATTTTAGAACTGTCAGTAAAGAATAGTCAAATGCAGACAAACACAAACACTGTATGACAAGAGAAACAATAGTCAAGTAGCACTAAATGCAAAGTGAAATCAACACAAATTTTCCTTACAAGAAGAGTTTCTGAATTTCCTAAGGGTACTGTAATGAAATAAATAGATTTAGTAAATCAATGAATTAGTGAATGAACCATGCACCTTTCTGCATTCATTAACTTGCATTTAAATGTGTAGGTGTTAGCATATACCAATCGATATTTTTGGATGGAGTATTCTCCCAAAAATAATTATGACATACTCTATATTTCTTTTTATTTTCATTTGTTGGCCCAGCATGGCAAAGGAAATAAGGAAATTTTATTATTGTACCAAACAGTACTGTAAAGGCACAGGTCACCTCAGACTTAAGTTTTCTTTTTTTGTAGCATAGCTGGTCAGCTTATTAGAAATAAGAAAAATAATTTCAAAGCATGAATTGCAATTTGTAGTTCAGTAACTTTTCCCTCGTAATAATCTATAAGGAGCCAGTCTCTAGTTAAAAATTGCATACCTTTTAAAAACACTTCTTCCCCAGAATGCAGTTCTCAAAACAAAGAAATAACATGCACACATTTAGTCACACGTTTTGATTTTGCTTCTATTTCGATTTAAAATTCAGTATTACTTTTTGTAGCAATGTGAGTAATTGAGCTTTATTGAGAATTTGACCCTTTTACAGTGTACTCTTTTAAAATATCAAATATTTACACTGCTATCTAGTGGAGAATATAATTAACAGTGACTCAATTAATCACTACCCTGTTTATCCATCTTGAAATACTGTATATTTTCAAAACTGAAAAATAACTGCACTAAACAAAAAGATCAGAACAGAACATAATGCAGCGTACATAATATAATGGTAGTATTATAAAAATTTTGCAATCATCAAATGTTGTGGGTGATCAAGCCAGGTCGCATTTCATGTTGAAGTTCAAAATCACCTTTTATTGCCTTCTCTGACCATTTTACAGGAAATCAGATTTTGTTAGTTCTTAAGTGAATATTACATTGCAAAGTAAGACACAAAGTATAAAGGCAACACAGCAAACTCGAACACACCTCGGTTGTGCAGTATATAGCATACAGGTTCACCTCTGTATAAAGAGTAGAAGGTTACCCTGTTTTTCATAATGCAATCCACTTGGGTATGAAAGTTTATTTTCAAGCCTACTAGAAAAGCTGACCCATAATATAGTTGGGTATCTTTGGCTTTAATTTAGCAAGGTTTTGTGTTGATCTTTACCAGTGATGGCATGTCACATCCTCAGATTTTTTGAACAGATATCCCAAGCCATTTGATGACCTTTGTGCATTGAGCAAGTGTGTCACTTTACTACACAGCTATACCATCCATCTCTCCATTTTCTATACCTGCTTTATCCTGAGCAGAGTTGCAGGGAAGCTGGAGCCAATCCCAGCAAAAATAGGACAAGAGGCAGAAACATTACCTGGACAGAGAGCCAGTCCATCGCAAGACAAACACACACACACACAAATCATCAATCAAAACATTATGTACTTTAAGAAAAGATTAGGAACACTAATTCAGTTTTGTACCAAAGGAAGATGTGATTGCATTTTTTATTATCTGTGATCTGACAAATTAAATATATTAAAGTGAAAATAAAATGTTCAGTTAAGTTAGCAGTCGGAACCATTATGTAATTAGCAAATATTTTAGAATTAAATCCCATTGGTCATATGTTTCCAGCAGGGTTATGCTTTCTCCCCTGGAATATGTTTCTTGATGCAGAACAGACTAGTCCCTTTTGTAACCATGGCGTAAATAATTACACAAGATAAATATGGCACAAAAAGAGATATGTTTATTTAACTTTGCTTTAAAAGAAGGGGGGATAAAAGCCAGATATGGAGAGGTGGCAACTAGTGGTGGCCTTCTTCCAACCCCATTTCTTTCCTTCTAATGATTTTTAAAGTCATTTGACCTCTTGCGTCGTCTAGCATGTTTTCTCTAGCCACATTTGACACAATAACTATGGTGCTCTTCCTCAGAAGGAATATGTCTTTTAAAGAGTTAATCAGAAAAAGTCTCTGAAGCTTTGCATGCATGACTGAAACTTCTTGCCTTTCACAGGTTGTGTGGCTACCCACCGTTCTATGAAGAAACAGAGTCTAGGCTTTTCTCCAAGATTATGAAGGCAGAGTATGAGTTTGACTCTCCATTCTGGGATGATATTTCTGAGTCTGGTAAGTTGCTACCTGTTGTACACTGGAGTCAATAATATTGTGTAATTCGGTTGAAACCTCCTAAAAATAACCATAAACAGCCCTGGACTTTGTATGGCCAGCCCAGAAGAGAGTCATCCCAGACCAGCTTGCCTACCAGCAGGCTTTAACTTGGCCAGGCCCAAAATGGGCAAAACTGGCTTAACACTTCAAAGTATAGCAAAAGACCCATAAGAAGGGCGATGACTGTAACCCCCCCTCCTACACAATCACTTATACAAAAAAGGGTAAACAAAGAATCTTTATAAATAAATATTAACAAACATAGAAAATAAAGCAAAATGCTCAACAGAGCAAAAAGGCAAAAGGATTAGACAAAAAGACAATCCACAGCAAACAAGTCTCAATGAAGATACAGTAATCCCAACACAGAAACAGAAAACGATCAAAAAGCCAGAAAATCCAACAAGAAAAATTGGAATATTTGCAAAACCCCAAAAGATTCCTAACAAATGCAATGAGCCTCTATCTGGATCTCTCGCTTTGGCTTTCAGATAACGGCAGAGGGAGGACCCATCAGCAGTGACATCAAGGTGGCCCCACCACCTGGGGCTTCACACACAAAGCACATGGAATAAAGGCATATTTAAAAATACAATACATAATTATTAAAATAACAGAAAATACAAAAAGATATGATATAAAGTTGATATACAGTGTAACACTACCTGCCTGGGATACGTAAACATAAGAATCATGGCTTGACAAACACGCTTCAGTGAGCGGTATTTGAAATATCTTTAGCTTGTTTGGCAGAAAGAAGATTGGGAGGTGGGCTGCTTTGGAGTCTCACTAGAGGGCTTCTTGACAATGGAGGTCTCCTGCCTAGCTGCCCCCTGAGATCAGAGTTAGTCCACCTCACCTTGTGAATCATAAATGGGGTTTTATGTTTTGGCAGTGCCTGGTAGTGTGCCATGTATTGTACATGTTTATTTGGAGGGAGAAAGAATAAGTGGTTTTCTTGGGAGTTTTCTTAAGCAGACATACACAGTGAAGATTTTAAGCTTCAGTCGGCTCAAATTTCAGCTTCATCCAATGTTGTTTCACGTGCAGTATGAGAGGGGTTGCAGTGCCCAACTGCATCTGATGATTGGACTGTTGTATAATCAGAAGAATTTCTGTCATGTCAGAAATTTTGTTTGGCTGTCTTGCAGCATGAGCAGTCTCATGAGCCAATTTTCTGATGTCGCCATCAAATTTCCTGAAATTCATTGTGTAGGGACCATACTGAGTGGTCATTGTGCATTGGGTGTTGCCATTGTCATGCTTATTTTCAACTTTTTTGATTTTAAAAAGCTATTTTGTAGGCAACACACATACAACTAAAACAGAATCTTATCAAACGTTTACTGAAAGAACCGGAAATGAGCACACGCAATGTTAAATTACGTAGGTTGTGTACCTCCAATTTTCTCTGTAAAATAGATTATGTTGTCCTTGTCTTCCCAACAATCTACATGTCTAGTTACGCCTTTTTGTGTTTTTTTTTGTAGTTTCAAAGCACAGTGAGCAGCACACCTCTTTTCTTTGTTGACATTTTGAGAAGCCTTTGTCCATATTGTTTTCTTGAATGGGTAAAGTTTTATCACAACATTTCACTGGGTAAAACTGTCCATCGGGGCCATGTACATATATAGTCTAAGCACCCACGTCATGACATGCTAATCAGACCAAACTTGCTTGTACAGTTTGAGCAAGTAAATGACTTGCGGCTCCATCGTGCAGTGGGAGTAGCCACTTGAGAATGATTTCTGAAAATTGCACAGTGTATTCCCAGCATTAGGGGGTTATTAATATTATGGAAGTAGAAGTGTACCTACTGGGATAGTAGTTGGGGGCAAAAAGGCTGGCCTTCCGGGGAGTGTTTCAGTGAGTTTATCTCAATCATGGACATGGGGGATCACTGAATGGGGAATGGTTGGAGTCTATTCTCATAATCATTGAAGTGGAAGTAAGATGATATTCAAAATGATTATCACCTACACAATGAGCTTGTCTGGTGTTTATCTACATTTCCTACCTCTGAGAACATAAGTGCTAGGTTCAACATCTAAAAGTACTCTCCAGATGTCCAAGAGTTGGTCTATGTACAGTCAGTTGTGGTTTAAAAATGTCTGACTGAATGAATTGCTGGAAGTTTTGATAGTACATGTGTTCTCTTTAGGTGCTATGTGAGCAAGTTGAGGATTTGACCAGAGCGTATTTAATGGGTAGTCTTAAGTCAGGTCAATCTACTTATGATTTAGTGGATGCTCATTGGAGAGGTGAAACAATAAGGGTGGTCTACTTAGGAGTGTGTGTTACTTTTCTGTAAAATAAAAGTGTGCATGTGAAGTTAATAAAAACTGAGACTCTTAAAGTGAATGGCCTAGAGCTTGTAAGCCATTCATTATGTACTGTATGTTACAATATTTTTAACTATTCTTTTTGCTGTTGTTTTCACTCTCAGCTAAAGATTTTATCCGCAACATGATGCAGAAGAACCCCAAGATGCGCTTTACTTGTGAGCAGGCTCTGAGACATCCCTGGTATGGAATGGCAAAAGCTTTCATTTAACATCTGCGTGTTACCTTGTAACCTGCTTAAGCAACACATGGATTGTTTAGGACAAAGCATTATAGAGTGCATGCCTCCATAATTTAAATTATAGGAACAAAGTGCTAAGCACAGTGGCTTTGGAAAATTACTGTACTTGGGATGAGGGTGCTGCTGGGGTACCCACTGACAATCTTTTTTTTTTGTAAGGGTGTGTGACATGACATCCATGGCATTTGTACAGTAATGCATCTGTGGTATCCTGCATACCTTTCTCAAACCTAATTAATATAATTTTGGGATAAACGGGGCTTGAATCTAACCCAGGAGCACTGGTTATAAGGTAGTAACCAACCCTGGGCAGTGCATCAGTCAATTGCATGGACCACTCGTACACACATCCTTATAGGGTGAATTTAGAATTACCATTTCATCTAACATGCACATTTCTGGAGATGTGGAAGGGTAACTGGAGTTCTTAGAGGCAAACCTATAAAACATTCAGAGATCACTGAAACCCAGGCTGCTGGATCTGTGGTATCATCCTATGGGGGATTCTTGCAAGAGCATTTATGTTGAATCTGCCTGCTCATGACTGAGGCTGACATTGGTAATCAATGAATTTAGACTCATCTCACATCTAAAACTAAGTGACAAAATTCCTGATTCAGGGTATGAGCTTCTACTCATTGCAGCCCTTTGCCAATGATGTTTCTTTTCCGGAGTTCTTTATTGACATCACCTTAGTCACCATTGTTAATGAAACCTCATCAAGTTGGATTGTCTTCATCTCTGAATGTCTACACAAAAAACATAAGTCTTTCAAAGTTGTTATGGATTGATCTTCTAGCGTTGTTAGTTGTAATTAAAAACATCAAGGCCAGCCTAGCTTTTCAAAACATGACCCTGAGTATTCTGAGATTAGACACGACACACAACTCCTCAGCCTTTTACTACCAAGCAATTACCAGCTCACCAGATCACACAATTTCTTATGAAGACTGAGGGCCCACAAAGGTTTAATGAAGCATTTAATGAATCTATCTATCTATCTATCTATCTATCTATCTATCTATCTATCTATCTATCTATCTATCTATCTATCTATCTATCTATCTATCTATCTATCTATCTATCTATCTATCTGTGTTTTGGATATAAATCTGACCCTGATCTATCTATCTATCTATCTATCTATCTATCTATCTATCTATCTATCTATCTATCTATCTATCTATATGTCTGTCTGTCTGTCTGTCTGTCTAGCTGTCTAGCACCTTTCACTGCAAATAAAAATCCAAGTTGTTTCATGAACATAATAATGGTATACACCTGTAAAGACAAAGAGAATGTGGTAGTAAAACTGCTACAGTATTGGATAAATTGATATACTGTACATAAGGAAGAATTTTAAAGAAAACACCATAACAACAGCACCTACCAGGCGGGCAATCTAAGTTAAAAGAGAGCATACTGTAATTAGTGCTCTTCAATCAAACTTCATGGTGGATGGAATCTCACAAATAAATCTTGTGCTGTTGCAACGGTGAATAAGTATTTAAAAAGAGTTACATAATGGGGCTTTAGAGCCAGTGTGAAAAGATTTCAGCATTCTAATGCATTTACTGTACATATTGTAAAGATTGTAAACATCTAGAGCAGTTATTTTTTGCTTGCTTTTCATAATTCTTAGTATTAACTAAATCAGCTTATAGTACTATAGTCTATTTGCCTTATAGTAGTTTCCACTAGGGACATCCTTTCTATCCTTAATTTTTCAAAACCTCTTATTCCAATACAGGGTTGTAGGCGCCAGAGCCAGCAATACTGGGTGCAAGAAAAGAGCCAGTCCTGGAGGGTGCGTCAGTCCACTGCAGATTACACACACATATACACCCACACATCCACAGTTGGTTAATTTAGAGTAGCAAGTCATTCTTTGGGATGTGGGTGTAAGATAGATAGATAGATATGGATGAGCTGTTAATAGGTAGCTAGATGGATAGATGCCCCCTCCATCAATTGTCTGGACCTGCTTTTTCTATTATACATTTGTAAGTCAATAGCAACTATCATTGGTGTGCCCATCCACTACCGGGCACACTTTCACATTCTCCCATTGGATCTGTATAGAGTTGTGAGATACCTTAGTCTATCTGTCTTTGGGATGTGGGTGAAAGCTGGAGTACCTCAGGAAAATCCACTCCAGTGCTGGGAAAAGAGAAAATGGCTGGGCTGGAACTTGAATGTAAGTCCGTAGAGCTGTGGCACAGGAGCACTATCTACTTGTACCTCTCATTTACAGATATACATATACAGTATGTTTGTATATTGTTCATTTTTCTATTTCTGTTCCTTCTTGTAAATCCATTGAAAAATCACACCCTGTTTACTGAAAGTGCACCATTAATTATCCAAATTATCCAAATCCCTAACTGGTGTATGACATCTTGCAACACCAAACTAACCCTCTGTGACTGAGTGTGTCCTGTAACGGACTAGCATCTCATCCACAACTGGTTCCTGACTTGCACCAGATACTCCTACCCCCTTTTAATCTTGTAATGGAAAAAGCATATTCAGAGAATGGATAGTTGGGTGGAGGCATGAATTTCATTAATTTGTGCAACTTGTTTTTTAACGTGCATATGATTTCATTCTTTGAATTCACAGGATTACTGGAATGACGGCTCGCACTCACAACATCTATAGGTCTGTCAGTGTGCAGATCCAGAAGAACTTTGCCAAGTCAAAGTGGCGGGTGAGTTACATTATCGTTGTTTTGCTTCTAAAATAATAATGAGGAAAGTACAGAAGCATTAACAAGTCGGGTGAGAAGTTTTGCTTTATTTTTTGCCTGCCTCTTTTTAGGAAAACCAAAAAAAAAAGCAAACAACTCATTGTTGTCTTCCTGACAATGGGCAAGAATGGCGAGTGGCTGTGGGACTGTATCTTGATTCCAAAAGCCACAGGGTGAAAATCACTTGTAGATGTCATTTAGTCCCCATAATGTTTGGTATTATCATTATGGGCTTTGGTTTCTCTATAAAATATGCTATGGAAAAATGCAATGATAATAATAATGAAGAATAATGTTTGGCCTGCCTGAACTGAAATCATAATATATAATATATCATATGCATATACTATAATGACAAGAAAAGACCAAGAAAAAGATTTGGGTTAGCCACCCCATATACTTGAATAGCAAATGCAAAAAAAAAAACAAAAAAAAAAACACAAAGCAATGAGAGACTGAGCCCAGAACATAACTGAAACAATAGAGACAGTATGGCGGCTGTATAGGGGAGATATAGGAGGAGGCATGACGGTCAGGCTGCATCCAGAGGTGTCGTCAGGTGGGCGTTAGGAGGGGAATCGGCAGAAGAACTGGAAGTGGTGTTAAGCAGGTTTTCCTTTTGAGGATCTGTAGTGCGCACTGCTAACCCCTGATCTGGCATAACAATACCTTTAGTCAAGTCCATAGTCTGCCTGTGATGTGTATGTGTGTGACAATATATACTTGACCCTAACTGATCATATAAATTTGTAATACACTGGCATGGTGCTATACATAATAAACATAGCCATCCCACATGTCACTGTCAGTTTTGTACACAATGGGAAGGGTGTGCATTGTGAAAGGCCACTGTATATAAAAATGGCATTAGTACTGATGATAATAGATAGATAAAACTTTATAGTGAAGAGACTCTCCAGAGTCACCTGACTTGCTTGAACTGGCTTGGTTCTTGATATTAAGTGCTTTGGCATAATGGAAGTGTCCATCATTTACATTTATATGTGTTTTTAGAGAAAAAAAAAAGAAACTTTTTTTATGCTGATGCAACATCTAAAGTTTCTTAACTTACCAGTGGTCCAACTGTGAGAATATTTATTTCTGTTGAACTTGCTAAGGTGATCATCATGGAAGGTGTTTTAAAAAGTAAATATAACAGTTTTGCAAATCCTCCAGTCACTGCATCTACCAGCACTCCAATTGATTTACATTGTAAGGACTTTGGGGTGTCTGTAGTATAAATATATTTCTATTTATTTAATGGGAGCACAGTGGTTAGCACTGCTGTCTCGCAAATCCAGTGTCCTGAGTTCATATCTGCTTGGTCATTGTCTATAAAGACTTTTATTGTTCTTCATTTGTGCAAGTAAGTTTTCTTCAGATACTCCAACATTCAATCCATATGTCTTAAAATGTTCTGGTTTCGATTAACAGGCAGTTTCAGATTTTCTCTGGGTGAGTGTGGCTTTATTTGTGAGTGGGCTCTGAGATTGACAGGACTCAAGACTATTTGCTTTTGGTACAAATGCCAACCCCCTGTGACTCTGAATTATATTATATTATATTTTTATATGTTGCTTACCCTATGTAGTTTGTAGTTATGGCCAAGAAAATAATTAATTTCACGTTTTCATGAATAAACAATTTCTGAAAGAATAGGCATCTATGGAGACCAATACCGGACAACATTAAACAACATCAAAAACATCCATGACAAAATGTTACCTTACTTGTGTCACAAAATCCATATCAAGTAACCCAGTCGTATGCTTTTGATGCCCCAGTTTTTGCTAAAATATTGTTAAGTAAACCAGTTCTGTAAATTGCTTTGGTGAACAAAAGATGCAAATGTGAATTTGGATTGAAGAACTGCCTCACTGTTGTTACATTTACTGTATATTCAGAGCTGTGTGTCACAATTGGAATACCTTGGAATTATTTAGCAGAAATATATGAATTGTGACTTGACCTTCTGCCTGTTGCAGCATCTCGGATATGCATGAGCAAGTTTTCACTCGGCTTTCATTAACTTCTAATTTTTAGTTGTACAGATCTCACAGTGCACTTTGCAGTGCTGATATGATGTGGCGTTCATTGTTAGCCGATGAATAAGCTGCTGCTGGTCTGGACTCCTAACCTAAAATGAATGACGGGGAGGTGGGCCTATAATTCAAATACTCATTCCTGCTTAAACACATTCAATTTTCATTCACAAGAGTCGTTTATTTGACAATATTGTAGTAAAAGTACACATGTTTGGGACATTATGAGCATACTTCTGGAAGACTTAACATGTGGATTATGTAACATGAATAGCTTGAGACGTTTTCATGGATGTTTTTGATATTGTTTGCGTTTGTCTTGCGTTGGTCTCCATAGACAGCCTTTCTATTAGAAGTTTTTATCATTGTTCTGCATGAAAACACAAGATTCAACATTTATCTTGGCCATCACTATCAGACTTTTACATGGTGTAAGTAACAAATAAAATATTTTCATTTTTGGGTGAAGCATTCTTTTAAATGGCTTTGAAAACGTTGTTATGTATCTGTATATTTATTGGACAGATGGCATTTGAAATGAACTCTGATGACTTCAGCATAAGATTTTTGACTGAGCACCTTAATCCACTTACTGTATATTCCAACCATAAGACTATTTTTTTGGTGAGCCTATTGGACGCTATATATATAAGAAGCATCATTGTGGCTCAAGGAAAATCATTTTGCTTACATGTGCCCTGACTATAAGACCTTGTTTATAACGGATTATCTGTGCATATGGTTGATTTCTGTTTAACCTGGCCATGTTCTTTTCTACATCTGTTTGCAAAAATAAAGTTTGTTTTTAAACTAAAAATGTTATTTGGTTAGGCATTGGTCAATAATATTGCTACTGTTATAAAGACCAAGTAAAGACAAAAACATTCAATTGGAATAAAACAATGTTTTCTCTTTTCTTCTGATACCCTTAGCAAGCATTCAATGCCACAGCTGTTGTGAATCACATGAAGAAGCTGCACCTGTCCAGCTCTGAGGTGAACCACAACATGACAAAACTAGTGCCAATAATTAATGTCACCGGCCCCTGCCCAACCCCTGACTCACCGAAGAAGAACAGCGACAAAGCCCAAGCAAAAAACTGCCAGACTGGTGTACCATCTAATCATCACTGTCATGCACTGAGAACGATTCTTAGCGAGCCAGCCAACAGCCTGGCACACTGCAGTGGTCAAGTGGAAAAGGGAAAGCAGTGTCTGCGGGTGGAGAATGTAAATGCCAACGTTAAGCAACAGTAAGTTCACAATCAGGTTTGCCATTGATGTTGCCTGTCCCTTTGGGTCCTTTGCAGTTTTCCAACTCAGAAACATCTCTTTTGGCATTAAATTTTATATTGCCATGAAAATTAGTAATGCAGAAGAACTTGGACAACATGGTGGTGCAGGGGTTAGCAATGCTGCCTTCAACTCCTAGCTGTGTTCAACTCCTGAAGTGAAATATGAAGTTCTGTGTGAAATCTGCATGTTCTCTCCCTGTCTGCATGGACTTTTCTCCCACCTCTCAAAGTCCTGAGGTTCATTAAATTGGCCAGGTGTGAGTGCGTATGGAGAGATGGCCAGTCATTTATTGCTTTCTGTCAAGACAGGCTTAACTAACATTGAGGTTGATTAGGTTGCTTCAAAATTGGAACCATGATTGGGTAAATTAGCATAAACAATTTAATAAATAAATCAAGGTAAATAAATAAAATATAATTCCTGTTGTGGAGACATTTACTTATAAAGTGTAGGGCATATCCTCACTTTCCATCAATCTGTAGTAGGCAGAATCATAATGGTCAGCTACTTAAACTGACTAGCTCTTCCACCATAATAGTATTCACTATTTCTTTGCTTTATTTAACTAGTGTAATTCTTGCATCCTTTTATCTACTATCATCTATATAGATAGATAGATATATATATCTATATAGATAGATATCTATATCTAGATAGATATCTATCTATATCTATCTTTCATCTTTCATCTAGTATCCATTTACTGAATCCACCTGATCTAATTGCAGAGTTATGGCGTCTCCTGTCAGTAATTCATGCACAGCAGCAGCCTAACCTTGAATATAGTGCCAGTTCACCGCAGGACATGATCAGTCACTGATAAAGGGACAATTTTAGAATCTCAAATTAACTTGACATGCATATCCTTGGGATGTAGGGAAGAAATTAGAGTGCCACACAGACAAAGGGAGAGCATGCAGACTCCACCAGGCTGTGCCCGGACTGGCATTCAAATGCAGTTTTGTGGAGTTGTGAGCAGCCCTAACTGTACCAGCCCTGAGTAAGAGAATTCTTTCAGAGAATGTATAAATAACTGAAAGTACTTTTTTTTTCTGTCCACCTAGATACACAACCCCAGCTCTGATCATCCCGATGAAGAGCATCAAGGGCCATTGCGGGCCACTCCAGACTGGTGTTTGTTCCATTATGTGATATGGACCAGTGACTGTGTGATGAACTGAAGAAACGTAACAGGTATGGTAAGCAAAAACTCTGACCAGCATTGGTGACCCTAAGCTGCAGCAAAATGGGGTGGCGTGATATATTTTGTAGGGGTGGACTGTTCAGTAGACATGCAAAAACTGATGTTTAAGATAGTCTTCTGGTGCCACAATTTCTTACTGAAAAGTATAGTATGTGTAGCTAAATGTGGTATAGAGACTGGTTTAACTCACAATCTTGAACCTAAAGTCAGCTTTGAAGTGGTTTTGGAATCAAACATGCAGACGCCATCTAAACCACTTTGGGCTATTAGGGAATAGCCAGGTATTGCTGACATCATCACCCTCTGGAAAAGCGGAATGACATTCACAGGCTGACAGCCTAGACAACTTACTAGAAGTAACTTTTACTTGTTAATGACCATGGTAACCCTTGGCATGACAATTATTTGCAGGTTGGTGAGCATGCTCTGTAGAATTGTCTGTAAGAGGGATGCTGGGCCAGTTGTGATCCTGGTGGGGGGTATCTAGCCAGACTTCTGCTCAAGGTGTTTTTTTTCCTTTTCTTTCCTGCTGTAGGAGCCTCTGCTCCCATCTTTTTCTTTTTCGGAGGACACTCTGTTGAGGTTTCGATGAGTGCTTGGACATGGCATCGCATCACTACTGACTCGTCTGAGGACTGAAACATGGAGAGCAAGAAATGGGGAATTGCAGAAATGTGAGCTCTCCATTGTGCCAGGGTCATTAATGAGTGCCTTGGCTGACCCATAAGGAGGGCTTTAGGGAGAGTTCTTTACTTTCTAGCCAATGCCTGACTCTTAACTGTCTGTTTAACCACAAGAGCTTCTATTTATTTATTTGTTTAACCACAAGAGCTTCTATTTATTTATTTACATATTCTCTATTGATTTAAGTGTAATTTAATAATTTGGATGAAAAGAACTTTGAGACAAAAAATAGCATTTTGACTTCTGAACATCATTCCTAAGAATTATTGGGAAGTCATCCTGGCAGTGCTACACTGCTGGCCATACAGAGGTGGCTTGTGAGAAGCATGTCTAGGCACTTGGCTCAGAGTTGTGCTTTTTAAAATTCTTTAATACCCAAAATCAGCTTTAAAAGTGTTTTACATGCGGAACAATGTTTTTAGTTGTGGGCAGTGGTGGACTTGCAGATATTTCTTTAACTTCACACTGCATTTAGAAACCATAAGGACAGAGGTTCAGATCCTACCACCTGCTCATTCAGGATGTCTTAACCTGTCTGCACACTCATAATAAAATGTCTTTACATGAATTGTGTCTTACAGTTCATGTTAATTTTAACCACTCACGTTTACCATGAAAGGTGCTACATTTTACACTTTGTATATAATTAAGTCATAACCCACTTCCAGTTGCATAAAAATATGAGTGTGCATTTATCTCGTATGTCTTTGTGTAATTTGCGATGTACTAAACTCTGTTTATAGAGTTCACAGTACCTATATACATACAGTGCCCTTTTAATCTTTCCCTTTATTATTATGTGTTTTGACACTGAATGCTTTCCAGACTTAAACTAAAATCAAATATCAGAGGGTACCTAAGTGAACAAATAATGTATGCTTTTTAATATACTGTATATCATTTATCTAATGTGAAAAGTTAACCAGTACTAATTGGCACTGAGTGAAAAGTAATTGAATTAGAGGTCAACTACTGCATTTTGGCTGAAGGTATAAATATATTCATTTAAATATTTGCAGCAACAGAGGAAATAGGGCAAACAGTTTTTGGGGAACTGTAGAGAAAAGCCAAGCAAAATGACACCTTTTATTACCTGAAGAAGGGGCCTGAGTTGCCTCGAAAGCTTGCATATTGTAATCTTTTTAGTTAGCCAATAAAAGGTGTCATTTTGCTTGGCTTTTCTCTACATTCATAATGGCTAACACAGTACAACAACCGGGGAACTGTAGCAAAAGGTGCAACACAGGAAGCAAAACTGGCCATCACGTGATTTACTCACAAACAGCAACTGAATCAACACACACACACCTTTGGGACACAGTGAAAGAAAATGGTCTCTCAACACAGGCCACAAATTGAACCAAAGTTTCTGGTGCTGTGATCCTAACCACTCTGTGCCACTGTGAGACCCCAAGTTAAAAGCAGAAAGTTCAGATCCTAGCGCAGGCTTGTAAATGCATCACTTAACCCACCTTCATTTATTTAAGGGACGTTTGCTGAAGCCTGAATTGTATGGTCAGAAGGGTTTAGATAGGTTTGATGGATGGATGGATGGATAGATACTGTAAATAGGAAAGGTACTTCATAATACAGTAGATAAAGCAGGGCAATAAATAGAATGTGACACATACTGATGGAGGTTTGTCATTGTTCCTTCTAAAGTTGAAGTCACCTCCATTCCAGGGTCAGAATCTTTCATCATTAAAGAGTGTAAGTAACAGATTGAATATCATCATTAAAGAGTGTAAGTAACAGATTGAATATAAACCTTAATTAGGAAATGTCATTTATTTCACTAGGCAGTAAAATGGATCGATTTCAACAGCAAATGTTTCGATATCTGGATTACACATTTTAGTTTTAGTTGTAATACGCTTGCTTTTACACCATTGTACTTTCACATAGATTTTCTGTCTCCCTCCTGACTTTTTTCTACCCCATCCAGCATCAGAGTAGTATCTAGAATAAGTTAGAGACAGTCTTCTGTAATACACAAAATGCCATGAATATATTGTGACTGGCTGTGTGATATAGTTCATTCAGCTTACTGGAACACACTGGAACATTTCTCATTATAGAGCACCGGGCCAGTTCTGAAACCTTTCCACCTTATTTTTATCCTCACTTGTGTTCCTTGTCTTTTCCATATATGGATGAGCTGCTTCTTCCAATAATGCATAACGGAGGTTTTAGTGATCACAATGCTATCAGTTCACTGCAGGAGTACTTAATATACTCCACTTTCCTCTGTGTCTTATATATTCTAAGATGTTGCAGATGTAAGCTGTTCTTCAGATCCTCTTCACTTACCTTGTGATGAGTTCCAAATTCACAGTTTGTCCAAAAGGCAGCTGAGATGAGCCACCACTTAGGTTTTAAGGTAACTGCAGCAGATCAGCAGTTTAGAAAAGTGTTGATCATTCTTAAGAAAACAGTGGAGGAGATCCTGGGATGAATTATTATTACTATTAGCACAAAAACTGAATGCTGCAAATATATACAGCATGTTCACACAAGAATGCATATCTATATATAACTTAAAAATTTTACTGTACAATAATGTCTCCATAAACCTGTAAACATGAATGACACTATACAAATAAACAGTAATGGCAACCACTTTGCACTTCACATACAAACAAAATTTTTAAACACGTTTACATATACAGTCACACAATGTTATACAGTAGGTAACGGGCTTGCATGTTAAAGGTCCAGCTGCTACTGCTAGGTCCTTGTATCCATCTAACCCTAAGGAGACAAACCCACTTTTTGAAAGGAATAATGGCAGCATGTTTTAATGTCTTATTTCAGCTGTTAGGGTGTAGTGGTTGGCACTGCTTCATCATGTTATCCTGATTTTGAATCCTAGATAAGTTGGTCAGCTGTGTAGAATTTATAATTTTCCAAAGTCTGTTTTTTTTTTTTTAATCCAGGTAATCTAGTTTTCCTCCCTCATCCAAAAGATGTTAAATTAGGTTTATAGGCAGGGTAAGATAGAATTAATTTGTATGTTCCATTAAAAGTAAGAATTGTCCTCTAGTTAAGACTTTAGTTTAAGTGAAAGCTTACAGCTGCAGCAAGAGCCTTCTCTAAACTCTCCTCGGGATGTGCCAGCCATAGGAATTACCGTCAAGCAGTGACGTGTGATCTTGTTATGATAAAAACAACCATATAATTTAAAATGTTGGAAACTTGTTCTCTGATTTAACACTGCCAGGTACTTCTGAATCCATAACCTACAGTTGGTCAACAGAGGGTTCAATGGCTACAATGAAAAGCCCACTCTACGTCCAAATCGCTGCACCACCTAGCATACCATGTCTGATTCACCTATCATTCAAAATAAAAATCCAATCTATATTTATTTGAATATTGCAGGCCAATATTGCTTTATTTTCAATGGTTCCTGCCTTGCACCTGTTACTCTGGCACCCCACAAATGTTTATTTGGAAAGATCAGGTTTGGGAAAAGTAGGGATGGGAGAAGAATATTAATAACCTGTCCTGTCTAAAGCACTGGAGAGAACTGCAAATACTGTATGAGGTTTTTGAACATGTACACAAAAGTTATTAAATATGCTTTCAGTGTGAATGGCATTAAATTTTACTTCGTAAACTTTACTTTGTAAAATATTGTGTAAACTTTACTTTGTAAAATATTGTGTTTCACCCAATATTGCATACTTGGCATTAACTCATTGTTCACAAATAAATTGCGTATTTGAATGCTTAAAACTTGCCAACATTTTGCTTTCATATCTTCAGAATCTATAGGGTGGTCCAGATCTAATTATGCAATTTTCATTATGCTATAACTTATTAAGTTTGTTACATAGAAAGTCACCCGAAAAATCCCGGACCATTGAGAAGTGTGCGAACTGACGACATGAAGAATCATCTTCGTGCCGAACTGGAATCGTCCCCACATAAATCAAAGTCATCCAGACGATCTGGATCTGCATAATTAGATCTGGACCACCCTGTATTGATATATTATTTGGGAGGAAGAGGGATTAAGAAAAGCAGTAGGGTGGCACAAACCCCAGAGTCCTGGGTGTTGAATCTGGTTCTTCACTGTCTGTGTGGAAGTTACTTGTTCTGTTTTTGCCTTTGTTGGTTTTCCACCTTCATCCCAAAAATTGCCAACTCTAAAAGACCCCATAAGAGTTGGTGTGTGAATGTTCTCTGCAGTGCAGTAGTATTCTGTCCTGAACTGTATTCTGTCTTGTGTCCAAAGCAGCTCTGTGTAGATTAGGTGTAGTGATGAATCAAAATTAGTCATGTATAGATGTACATGTTTTGTGCAATTTCTTTCTGTTTTGGTTCTGAGCTGGATCAAATGTAACTGTGACTGGTCCAAGGTCTCTGTGACTCTGTAAAGGAAAAATCCAAATCAGAAGCTGGATGGTCTTGATGGTGGTATAGGAATAAAGGAACCTTAGAAAGCACATACAGTAGACCCTGTTGGGAACTTAAGGGACAGTGTAGGGTGTGAAAGACATGTGTGAGATAAGTCTGCTATGAAAGATGCCTTAATTAATATTGAATTAAACATTTTAGGGGAGTGTAGCCTAGGGTATCTGTTAAGAAATTAAAGGAATATTGCTTCATCATTATTATTTTCTCTCTCCTTTTCCTGTTGAGGTCTGTGGTTAACAATGCACTGACCACCTTTCCCTATCCTCAACAACTTTCTCCAGCTCTTCCGGGGGAATATTCCGGGATAACCAAGAAATAAAATAATTTCAATTTGTTCTTTGTGTTCCTTTCTGTCTTTGCCCAGTGGGCCCAATTTTCCATCTTCAATGGGAGGAACCCAAATTACTTGCCCTCTTTCGTGACCTTGATGTAGTGGAAGTGCTATGTCTTATGTCTATGTTGACCTTCATAGACCTAAACAGAACCTCATGCAGAATAGGGATACCTGGGAAGCCAAGCCTGAGCACCTGGTGGTCAGCTGACCTTTGAAACCTTTTGTGCGTCAGCCTAAAAAAGCTGCATGGAGTTGGCATGTTGGCTCACCACTTACAAGGCAAAGGCAATTTCAGTTAAGTGACAGGCGTTTTATTTTAAACATGTAACAAGTGTAAAATATTGTCCCATCCTTGGACACCCTTGGGATTCCATCTTTAAGTGCACACAAGGTAAGTCTTAATTGGAATTTAATTTTCAGGAATGCAATCCCCATCGTCCTGGCTGTAGTTATATCTGTAAGAGCATTTTTATACCAAACACCAGATGTTTTGACAGATAACCTTTGAAGTAAAGCTTAGCTCAGAAAGCACTACACAAGACTGACTTCTTGATGAAAGTTTATTTCTATTACCTCCATATATTTTGGCAAAATACATAATAAATAATGTTGGGTTTGAATACTTTTCTTTTCAACTTGAAATGCAATTAGCAACTTGTAACACCTTTCTTCAGGTTGCAAATGAGTTTGTTTTGTCTGCGTAAACATTATGAAACAGTGCTGCACAGCCACTCTGAAGTGCTCTCTTTCGTCAAGACAGAGTGACTAGAGTTTCCACATCATCTTCCAGCAGTCATCGGGATAAAGCACAGGCAGGGTGATCTCTTCGGCTCCATTACATGCACTGGCTGTGGAATCTGACCTTGTCTAGGATGTAGTCACGAATATCTTTAACCTTCTGGTCCAGACCAAGCAGAGTTAAAGACTTCTGATCCAGCTCGTCTACACCATCGTAGAGTGAGTCCTCTGTATCTGCAATCAGAGAGCCACAGAGTGAATGCATAGTACAACAGTGAACCATAGACCTTTCACTTAATCCTAAAGGTTACTGCCTGTCCCAGCGTCAATACAGGGGTGCAGTGGTTCGTACGGTTGGCTTTAAATTGCAGGTGACCCATTCAAAGTCATGTTCTCTTATTGTACACACAGCATCCCAAAGAAATGTGTTAATAGATGTTTTCTAGAATTGTCCAATAGGAATGCATGTATGAGTATTGTGCTCTGTTCAAGGTGATAGGGCCTTATACTTGATGATATGGGATCAGAAAACAGATGAATGGATAACCTGCATCAGGAAAGATCTATTCTTCTATGTGAAACAGTGTTGATATTCATTGAAAGTCTCATCCATTTCCATTTATTTGTTTAGCAGATGCGTTTATCCAAAGAAACTTACAAAAGAAGTCAAAATAATCAAGTAAACATCAGTCTGGGGCAGGGGTCCTCAATCCCAGTCCTGGAGAGCCGCAGTGGCTGCAGGTTTTTGTTCTGACCTGGTTGCTTAATTAGAAAGCAATTCTTGCCAATAAAGCACTAACAAGCTATGAAATTAAATTAACTCTGCTATGTCAGGTCATTCTCATATCCTAGATTTTCTTTCCTTTCTATCATGCAAATGATTTGAAGGCTAAAATGGACAAGTAATTCTCAGTCCTTCACTTTTTTCTCTTCATTTTTCTCCCAAGTATTTAATTAAACCCAATAGTGCAGATAAATACACACAGGTGTAAATGTAAATAAGCTAAATGGAGAAATGCTGCTCTCTCTTGTCATTTGCATGTTATTGATAATAAGGAGCAATTAAAATAGCTGCTTAAGACAAAATTAAGCAATAAGGGCTCAAAATCACTAAAGTGAAGCAGAAGTGTTACTTTAGCAATAAGTGCTTTTTATTAAGCAACTGGATTGGAGCAAAAACCTGCAGCCACTGCGGCTCTCCGGGACCGTGATTGAGGACCCCTGGTCTGGGGGACTGTTTGGGAAAAAGTGTTATAGGATTTGATCATTGATCATCACAAGGGAGGAGCTCAGAAGCTCAGAACAGAATACAAACTGCTTAGAATTAATAGGTTATGAAACAATACCAGCTAATATCAATTAAACAGAAATTCACCAAACAATTGAGTCTTCAAATATTTCTTAAACATATTGGGGAGTCAGAATTTCGAATTGTTTGCCTTGGCCATGCGAACTGAAAGCTTATTTCTAAGGGTGTGACACAGTTTGTGTGGTGATTTTAAAAGAAGGGTGAAATGGCTAAGGCTTTGGGCGTTCACAGTAGAAAACTCAAATACCCAAAGAAAACCTTCCTAAAGTTGAAGAGACACTGAGAGAAACAAGCTGTTCAAGTTGAGGAGATGTGAAGCAGTAGTGCTAACAGCTCTACCTCTGATCTTCACTAAATACACCTCACTAAGTTAAAATCCATGGAAATAATTAAAACAAATTAGCTCATTCATTTTACCCAGCAAGGTAATTTCTGAAAACCAAATCTAAGTCAGCCAAGAGTCCAGTTGAACAAGATTGTTTGCAGGATTCAAGTAAAGCATCAAAATGGCTGTAAAGAAAACTTACACTCACTTCGGCACTCATGCGGTTGGCTATTCTATATCTGAAACTTTCTGCCCACTCTTCATGTGTTACTATGGCCAATACCCAATGTGTTCTTGTTCAGTGACTGATGAATGGGCCTAATCATTCAAGTAGAGAAATGTCTTTCCTCGATTTCAATTTGAAGATGCTGACTGACCTTTGTACAAGACTATTTTTTAAATGGAGATATGAATTATGGGTAGAGAGAGGGCAGCTTTACAGATTTACACATGTTACTGGCACAGTATACAGCTTTATAGTTTACAGATTTATCATTATTGTCATGTATACAGACTACAGTGGAATTCTTACTCGCATGTGCTAATCAGCGTTCAACACATCGCTATTCTACAACGTTATGATTATTTTTACTCATCTGCATAAGCTAGTTGGTAATTGGACTAGTAGTGATGCTGGTGTATTATTATTATAAATCCATCCATCCATCCATCCATTTTCTAACCCGCTGAATCCGAATACAGGGTCACGGGGGTCTGCTGGAGCCAATCCCAGCCAACACAGGGCACAAGGCAGGAACCAATCCTGGGCAGGGTGCCAACCCACCGCAGGACACACACAAACACACCCACACACCAAGCACACACTAGGGCCAATTTAGAATCGCCAATCCACCTAACCTGCATGTCTTTGGATTGTGGGAGGAAACCGGAGCGCCCGGAGGAAACCCATGCAGACACGGGAGAACATGCAAACTCCACGCAGGGAGGACCCGGAAGCGAACCGGTCTCCTAACTGCGAGGCAGCAGCGCTACCACTGCGCCACCGTGCCGCCATTATTATAAATGTAAAACTTAAATATGCATAAGTTAGCCCAGCCTGTTTCATTCAGTGAAGGTTTAATCTAAAAGAGCAATTTATTTACATCCAATATACTGTATCATCTTTTTTCCAGAATGAACTCTGGCTGGGTTTATATTTCTAACACACAAAATGACCAGCAGATTTCCTCTCTTATATATTATGTCCTCCTATAGTCTTAAAAAGAACATTTTATTATACTGATTCTGAAACACAACAGTAGCCTTCCTTACCTTGGATTTCATTCATAATGAATGAAGTCTCCTGCATCAGTCCTTCCACATTGTCCCGCAGCGCCACCATCCTCTGACCAGGTTCCCCAGCATTCCCTCCTTCTGCTTGCCCTGATTGCTTTTCCTTCATCTTCTGCTTTAGCTTGTCATATTGCTGCTGCAGAATGTCAAACTCCTGCCATTGGAGACAAAATGCTTGGTTGTAATACAAATTTGAAACTGTACACCCAGGACCCTTAACATAGTTCAGTGTTTTTTTCTTTTTTTACATTGATTGGCACAATACAGCCTACGCCAATGTGAGTACGGTTTCTCCAAGTTGTTTAAAAGTAACTTCAAGGTCAACATCAGGGAAAATAACCAGTCACTCTCTGTGCTATGACACAACCAGACCTATGCATCCAGTTATCTTTAAAAGTCACATAAATAAATTAATGTTAAAATGTGTGCCTTGAAGATGATTGCCATAGATTTGTGTTGAATACACTGCTCTATGGAAAGGCCAATAGCTAAAACTACACCATGAAGAACAGTCAACAGAATCTGAAAAGTATCTGATAAGCGTTGAATGTGGGAAGGTATTTAGAAAATGGAGGTGAAAGCCCCCAAAACCAACATCAACAAATAGAGAAATCATAGCATGATACAACTGTCAATCGGTTTAAGAAAATGCTCCCCTCTAAAGATGAGCATTCAGGTGGAAAAGACAACATTTCTAGAGGCCACTAAAAGTATATCGGCAGATATCTAGGCTAGGATTACACTAGTCAGGCAGGTCAATAGGATGCCTATGTCAAATCCATCAGAGTAAAGTGAATTTGTGAGCATCCAGCTGCAATGGGACAGCAGCAGAGCATGTCATTAAAAAATCATGACAATGCTATTGGAGTTCAGTGAATCTGAGTTTCCAGAGTGGCACATCACGAGGAGCTTGTGGATACTGCACCAGAATTAAGCAAACCAGTGAGATCACAAGTTGGCTGGTTGTTAGGCGCACGTGTTGATACACCACCACATGACAAATCAACTCAGGATCCCAGGACCCGAGTGCAGCCATGCAACGGGTGACACCTCAGCACCACACTAGTTCAGGTAAAATGGAACCAGTGTGAGGTATTTTATGGAGACATAATAAATTTGACAGAGGAGAGAGGACCATTCCATTCATCAGGCTTGTTTGATTAGCTTATGGCTAAGCTGTCTTAGTATCTTATCTTATATAGACACTACCCCAAAGACAAAGTGCAAATCAACAACAGCTATGGAGCTACAAACTAACTACATTGAGTAATGGAGTTGACTGTAATACTGAGGTTCGTCTTTCAAACTCGAAGTCGAAGTGAGGTGACACTACCGATCAGTCTTCTCGCTAAGTCCACGAGAGACCTCATTGACAAAACAAAAAGCAGATAGCCCAGTGAAATCTGCTACTTGAACACAGGAAGATTAACTATGAAAAGCAATAGTAAATTAAAATGTGGGTCTTATTCTGCCTCTGGATAGAGACAGAAGCAGACTGAACTCTTTATCTTTCTATTCATATTCTAATTCGTTTCCTATTTTCCAATCCCTCTTACCTGGCTTCTTGCTTCTGCTTCTGTAAAAGCTTGGCCTGCCAGTCCTTGTGCTTGGTTTGCCATATAGTCATTCCCATTGATCAGGCTCCTCAAGTTGTCCATGGGGGGTTTCATATTCTGCATCTGAATGTCCATGTCTGTGATGGTCCTCTCAGCAGGCCTTAACTCATCCTGAATCTAAAATCAAAGCAAAAAGGAAGGTAACATATCACTTCTTCTGCATCTGTATGGCTTTATGAATGAGCCCACCTAGAGGCTATCATACAGTGATTCACACTGGGGTGACGCTAAGTGATAACAGTTATCATTTCATTCCACTCACCTGTAAAATCTTGTTGTCGACATCTTTGACATTGTTCAGCAGATCTCTAATCTTATCCCTTGCCTCATCAAGGGAGGTCTGGGCGCTGCCAAGATCATCCACCACACCATCTACCTTCTCCTCAAATGTTATCGCTTGATCCCTAAATCATGAATATGTAAGACACAAAATGTTGATTAGAATGAGGAGGTTTATTCTGAAGGAGTTTAATTTTGATAGAGTTCTGTCTCTAACTGTATAATTCAGCTACCCTCATCTGTGATGCCACTAACAACTGGATAACTGGATCATTAGATGCCTGCCAGATGTTATCAGTATTAGCATCCTTACTGGCAATTTGTGAAGCAGACAGAAACTATACTAACATCAAAAAGAAAATTTCCATTACTCTGTCTGCTCCTTCTGACATTTGACCATAAGTTTTAAAATGTATGAGGCTGCCTTTTAGTATTTAAACTGTATATGTTTTGATCTCATGGCTCTTAATAAAGTGCAGCAAACTACCAAACAATTTATTTTTAGTTTGCTGACTTATCTGCCTTTAAAACAAATAATCTTCTGCCCTTCCGTTATAATTCCGCATTTTCATTTTGAACTTGTAAGAAATATCTAGATGAATAGGATGGACGTTCTCATTGGGCTAAATGTTCTGTTCTCGTCACAACATTTCTAATGTTCTAATATTCCGTGAATTTCCCCTTGGGATTAATAAATTATCTATCTATCTATCTATCTATCTATCTATCTATCTATATCTATCTATCTATCTATCTATCATTCTAAAGGAAACTCAAGTTCCATATGGATGGATTTGTACTGCCACATTACCTGGCCCTCTCGGCCTCCTGCAGCAACTCTTTGGCTTTGCCAATCTCTGATCTGGTAGTTTCCATTAGTCTGCTGATATCCGGCAGAGAACCTGCAATCGCCTTGATCTGATCCACTTTGTCTCTGATTTCTCCAATGCTTCCTGGGAGCTTCATGTTGAGCACCTGCTCACTCACTAGCTGGATGACCGCAGGATCCATGTCGGGAGCTGGTGGCATTAAAGAAATGTTTGTTGCTGTGTTATTGGAGAAGATGACACAGTAATAAACAGATGCTCCATTTGTTAGAAATGAGTACTGTTGTAGCCCATGGCCTTCTCCAGCAAGGCACTGCTATAATCCTCGGTGCCCCTTTCATTGCTTTTCCCCACTTAACACTTTCAAGTCAAATGTTAGTGCTACAGACTTTTAGCACAGTTCTATACAGCTGCCCTCCAGCCACAGGAATGTGCCATGGGTGTCCACTTGTATTGCTATGCCACGTCCTCTGATCCAAATACTTTTTCCTTACGTATACTCGTCCAATTAAGAGTGTTGGGAAGCCAAAGCATATGCCAACATCCTCGGGTGCAAAAGTAAAATCCCAGCCATAGATGGGACACCATTTCATTACAGGACACACTCACTCTCATGCCAACACTCAACCAGGCCAGACCAGCTCTGGTGATTTAATCTAGTGCTTCTCTAACTCTGGGGATACGAAATAAGTTGTTTGATTTGAAAATTCAAGGAGATATGAGGACTTTAAGTTCCTAAAAGGCTACAACAGGCGACTCTTTAATCTCCTTTCCTAGTAGTTCCCTATTCTCTCTATGGTTCATGGAGGGCAGTGCCCTTTTGTTTTTTAGTTTGCTAAAAGCAGAGCTTGGTCCCAGGTATTAAAGCAAATTAATGTGTTTAGAACCCTATTCAAATAGCTTTACTCCGGGAGTAAATTGCCACTCCCAGAGAAATTCTATTATAATTTTCTCTTCCAGTAATGTATTGGGAGGAGAAGGGGGGCTTGAGGAGCTTTGTTTTGACTCTGGAAGAAAATAATTTGAGTGGTACCAATCTAATCAACCTAATGTACGTGCCTTATGAATTTGGAAGGTAAAACACATGGAGATGGGGTGAACATGTAAACACAGTGACAATGCCGGAATTCAGACCTATTCTCCTTTAGCTGAGAGGCATGCGCACGTTTTACTTTACCATCATAGCCATTTTGTGTTAATGAAAATTCAGTTATTTATCTCATTCAGTCCTACCTGATAGAAACTCTCGCACTTGCTTGATGAACTGCCTGGTATTCTGGATCTCCTTCTCCAGCTTTGGCCTTGTTGTGCTAACCTGATTGGCCAACTGATCAAAAGTCTGTTTCATCCCATTGGCTTCATTCACTGTATCTTGAATCTGGGCCAAAACATTATAGTTAGTTTTCTCAGTTTATTATTTATGTTCATTTCAAGAAAGAGTACAAAGTGATGAAATCCTACTTATGAAAATTGCTAATATAATTGTTGTATGGATCAGAATGCCTAAAATGCTAACCTTTTCTTCAAATAAGCATCTATATTTCTGAGATTTATCCACTATAGGCTGCTAAGAACTCATCTGAAACCCACCTTTGAAGACGGTACTATTTCTAGCTTATTTTATTGTTATTCTGTAAAATTTATCTTTCTCAATTGTAACCAAATATTAATAAGTAACAAATAGTACAGCAGATGACATGAAAACAGCAATGAATTCTAAAAAGAATTGAGTATCATTAGCAAGCAAGGGTATAAATATGCAAAACTTTCAAACAAAATAAGAATGAAATCTTAACAAGTCAGAATATATTTTTTATTGTTTTAGTGCAACAAACACAACAGAAATGTCTTTAGGAAAAGACGAAACCGAGATTTCTTAGTTGACACGCCAAAGGTTGAATAGTAGAAGGTTGTGTTGAAGAGTAAAACAGGAATTGGCTGAAACACAAACCTGTAGACACAGTAGACCCCCAGGGCTCAGTCTGAGGACCCCTGCACCATATATCCCCATGATACGTATTGCACTAGTAACTGCGAGGCAGCAGCACTACCACTGCGCCGACATGCCGTCCAGTTTCTTATATTTTATTATTTAAATGTAAATACAGTATTACAGGGCATACACGTGATGTCACCCTGTTTATATTCTGTATTACAGGTATCCGTTTTATATCATGTTTTAAAAGTTTGTTTAATCAGTTCTGTTATGGCTGCTGAAAGGGGGTACAGGTGATGAGACCCTGTTCATATTCTGTATTACAGTGAAAGAAATAAACTTGAAGAGTGGAACAAATGATTGTGTGGCCTCTGTCTCACATCTACAACAATAAATAAATCACAATGCAGAGGGGTACCTGAGAGAGAAGTTACACAAACACATATATCTTATCCAAACAATGAAAGGCAGTGGCTGTAAGAATTGTTTAATGGACAAGTGATGAGAAATGTATGAAGGTGCAAGAATTTGTGTACCATACCTTCCGAGTAGCTTGCCTGATCTGAGCATTCAGGTCATTCAGTTTGGCCTTTGTCGTGTCGGCCATACTCTCCGCCTTCTTGCCTAATGGCAGGGCACCTCGGCAGTCTACTGTGGTGCTGCATGGCACTGCATTAGGTCCTGGGCACAAGGCTCCATCACATTGCTCTGGGGTACAGGGCTCTGTACGATAGCTTCCACACACCTGCCAAAAATAAACAGCTCAGCTTAGTCAAACCCCTCCTGCATAAAACACATTTGTGCAAGCAACTCTTTTGGCACTCAAGAAGTTATTGCGTAGTTATTATGATCAATGTTATGGCTCTCAGAATATATCTTCACAAGGAAAGTAACATCTGGAAAAAATGTGAGCATTCGCAAGTTTGGCCACCAGGGGGCGCCCTATCTCCCCAAACCTGAAGCAGACAGACATGGACACAAGTAAAGCACAGCACAACAATTTTATTTGGTTGGGGGAAACACTTCCTTAACCGTTTCCCACCAAAACACCGTACAATAAAGCACAAAGCAGCACTTTCTCCTCTTTGGCTTTATCTCTCCCTCTCTTTCTCTCTCTTCTTTTCTCTGTCTCTGTCTCTGTCCACCTCCACTCCTCCACCAGTAAAAATTTGTCACCTTCCTCCTGACTCTGGCTTCTGAAGCAGAGGCAGAGAGCTCCTTTTATCCTACACCTAGAAATGCATCCCTTGGCCTGTTAGAATGGTCCGGAAGCACTTCCAGGTGAGGTGGAAACCCGACAATGTAGGGCCCTCGATTTCGTTCCACACCCCCTGATGGCACCCATGGAACCCAACAGTGCTGTGCTGAACTCTAACTTCAAAGGAGCCCTGTGGGAATCCGAAGTACCAAGGAGGGGTTGCCATCTAGCGCTCCGGGGGACATAATGCCTTGTGTGTGTTCTCTCCCCTGATCCTTCCATTAACAAGGTGTCCCAGCCGAACACCACACAAGATTTTCAAATAGTTCCAAATCTTGGTCAGCTGATGTGAAAATTTTGATAAAGGAACTGTAAAAAATTTGCAGCGAGCAGATGCAACCAACAGCACAGCAGTGTGCACTGATTTTTTTGGTTTGCCTAGTCTTCATTGTATCTGGCTCAAGTGAGCAGACCAGAAAACTGCGACATGTACATTTTTTTGTTCACTTTGTGTTTATTTAAACTGGATACTGTTCTCTCAGTTTTCCTTCAGTTTTGTGTGACCTGGTAGTTTTACTGTAGCTATGTATGTCTATACTGTTGTTAATACAGTTACAGGTATTTAAAAAAACATGAAATCTCAGTATCTTCAGATTTATTATTGGACAGACTGATGATTAGTTTCAAAGAACAAGTGATTTAGGCTCAATTCCTGAACCTGGTCCTTGTCGGTGTGGAGTTTGCACATTCTCCCTATGTCTAGGGGAGTTATTTCAGGCATTCTTTAGTTTTCCTCCCACATGACTCTGAATTAGTGCTGCAAAGGACTGGTATCTCATCTGCCATTGTTTCTTGTCATACAGTCAGTGCTGCCATGACAAACTCTGAACTGGATTTGACAGGTTTGAGAATGTTATGGTGTGCCATTGTAAATTATAGTTCTAAACCTAAATGAAAAGCAGCTAAAGTTTCCAAACAGATCTACAAACAATTGTGACAAGAGCAGATCATTCAGCCCACCATAGCTCATCAATCCCTTTTCATCTACGGTAACTTCTACAAGATATCATCAAGTCCTGATCTGATGGTCCTAAATGTTTCATAGTTTATCGCAATGCTTGGCAGCTATAGTATTTCAACAAATACATGGGTTCCTTTGAGAAGAACAGAAATTTGTACCGTTTGCACAAAATGTGCCAAGTTCTATGTGTTCTAGCTGAGAAACTTATTTTAAAATAACATCTGGCATTGACTGTATTCATTTCTTTCATAATTTTGAAAACCTTTATCATAACTTTAAGTACTGCAAAAAATGCATTTATTACTCATTTACTTTTACTTAACAAGACTTTAATAAAGCACTTCTTTTGGTGTTAATGACACTTAGTGTACAAAACATCAGTAATATGGTTATTCATCTCTGTGCAGTGCAGCATCTGATATGCTGGTAAAATAACTTATGAATACAACGTTATTTACAGGTTGTTTATTGAAGTGTGTGATATCAAGAGTCATATCTGTACGTCTCACTTAGTGCACTGCTGACCGATCCAAAATAAAGTTATTTTAGTAGGCCACGTTACACAGATGAATAGCCTGCCACTTTACTGATGCTTTGCAAGTGTCATTAACACCAAAAGAAGCCTTTCTTAAGGTCCTGTTACATAAGAATAAATGAGTAATAGATGCGTTTTTGTTACCCATGACTCTTTCAATTTCACTTAATAGTTCATACACCGCAGTACTGGAACCAGTGTAATTGGTTATCTCTGAACTTTCAAGAGCTAATATATTGTTAAGTGCAAGTTGAAGTTTATTAACTTGTATATGTAGTACAATGAAAGTGTTGTTTGCATGCCTTCTCTGAAGAGTGAAAGTAGTACAATATCAACTATACAGAGAAATAATTCTAAAGCATACATAGAAAACAATGCATATATACAGTACATACACACACTGTACAGTATATATATATATATATATATATATATATATATATATATATATATATATATATATATATATAGGGTGGTCCAGATCTAATTATGCAATTTTCATTACGCTATAACTTATTAAGCTTATTACATAGAAAATCACCTGAAAAATCCCGGACCATCGAGAAGTGTGTGAAGTGACAACATGAACAATCGTCTTCGCGCCAAACTGAAATTGTCCCCGCATAAATCAAAGTCATCCAGACGATCTGGATCTGCATAATTAGATCTGGACCACCCTGTATATATATATGTTTGTGGGTCCTAGCTACCAAAAAATCCCAGAGAATAACAAAAACTACTGTGACTTTGTAATGCATGCCCAATGGAGGCATGTTTGCTACAAAAGGTAAAAACTGAATGTAACAGGGAGCTGTGTTTATTTCAGTTAATCGTTAACTTATACAGTTATCCAGCAAACCATTGGTGCTTTTATCTTTTTGTTTTGATAAAGTAATTTCATCTTGGATTTTCTTCATGGACTCCACCATTTTGCTCTTGATTTTCATTGTGGTGGCCATTTTGTGTATGGTAATAATGTTTGCAGCTACTGTAGCCAGGGTGAAAACATTGAATATTACCAAGTGATCGTTATTAAGACTGCAGCATCCTAGTTCAAGTCTTTCTCTAAGAATACACATTTTTGAATTTAAATTTCTTTAGGGAAAGTTTAAATATTTGTTTTCTAAACATCTTGCTTTGTATCTTGACTATGATATTGATGAATGCCTTTTTTGGATTTTCCTCTTCCTCTTGTGTACTGATCTCTTACTTGACTCCTTACAACATCTTTTGCCTGTTGCTTTTGTTTAATTTATCTCCTGATCTGGGAATTCCATCTCTACCATTCTGCCTTTATTCTCTCAACCTTAAAACCATCACAGATATCACGTGATTGGATAATTAATGGTACTTGGTAAAGACAAACTGAGAGCCTGATCAAGGTACAGCCGAACATGGAAGGTGTGACCGAAGGCATAACCCTGTGTGAGGTGTGACGAGAATGGGGGTGTGTTGTGGATGTCATAAAAACTAGCCCCATTAATTGCGACTGTTGTAGCTGTAAGCCCAGTGTTCAGGCTGCATCATAACCCCCAGTAGTTCTAACACATCCACTTACTTCTGACGGTGGAAAGAGACGGCTGAGAAGAGACAGGATTTTTACTCTTTCCTTACCTTCCCCGCTGTAGGAGTCAGGTCTGGCTGGTTTTGCACCTGCCTGGAAAGATGCTCTAGGTCTTGACGGTTTTTCTCTTGATCTTTCCCCTCCATGTCCTCTGCTCTTTTCTGTATTATTAATGATCTTTTGACAATTTCCTCTGCATTAGCAACCTTTTTCATTGCATCTCCAGATTGATCATAGGCAGACCGGATAGTGGAGAGTGAACCTGAAGAAGAAGGTGAACATTTGTTGTTTGTAACAAGAACACAGAGAACAAACCCAAAAATGTCAGAATAATTCAAATAGATTTTTAATTTGAAATCAGGTCTTTCTTTTACTCTTGTTAAGTGGACTTTATAAATAATGAGGTTGTTGAAAAGTACTAATAATGTCAAGCTTTTGGGTTCGATCTGGCACATAGCCTGGCATACACTCTTTGTCACTGGACTTTAAGACTCAAGGTTCAAACCCCATAGCCAGCTTAGCTTACTTAATCCTCTTGTGCTCACATTGTAAGAACTACATGTAAGCAATACTGATGCATCTTGAAATGTAGGTTGCTTTGGAATAATGTGCTAACCAAATATAAAATGGCAAGTTTTAATATTATTCCTTTCCATATACGGTAAGAAACGTAAGATCAGAAATTGCCAACCCATTCATTTTCTCAACCTTTTTCTTTACTTGTATAGAGCTGTGAGGCCTAATAACATATTTCTACAAGGCTTCACCCAAGTCATGCTCACTCAAGGTCAACACATTTAGAGTTGCCACTTTAATCCAACATGAATGCCTTTTGGATGTAGATGGAAACATAGTGCCAGGAGAAAATTCCATGAGGACATGGAGAGAACATACAAAGTCCATACAGACAGTAAAAAAAAAGTACAGGAAACAAAACTAGGCAACTGGCATTTCAAAGCAGCAGGTCCTAATAGTACAGACAATTCTTTCTTACCATCTATATTGCTGTAGAATTTCTGAAAAAAATCCCATCTTGTAATGTAAATGCCCCTTAAGCTGTTCAACCTGCTGTTCAGATCGTCCAGGTCTCCAGTTAGACTGGTGCTCTGATCCACTATGGTAGGTTGATTGGAACCAATCCGACTAGCTGAATCTCTGAAAGAAAAACACTTTTGTTAAGGTTAGGGTTAGGCTGTGAACCCGGAGACATTGGTCATGTTGAACACATCTGGTAACTCCTGCACAGTGATGTGGGACTCATTGTTTTTATATGCCACTGTTATGAGTCACACTCCACTTGAGTTACCATAAGTCTGTCCTCTGTGCAGGTGTAATAAACTGTCCTAAAACCTCAGCTGACAAGAGTTCTGGTGCCATCTCAGGATAAAGGGCAATTCTATAACTGTAACCAAGCACATTGGGCTATATATTTGTGAATTCAAAATGCTATGTGAAGAGATATTCATGGTCCAATAGTTTGACAGACAGAGCAAATCCCATACAACTTCAATTCATAGTGCAAAATATAAATGAAAAAAGAATACTAACATATAAGTGCAAAATAATATAAAACTGATAATTTATTGTTTCTTTGCTAGTACGTCCATTAGAGTAGGGTGAAGTTGGGGATGATGGAATGACTGTGGAGAAAATAAAGCCTCATCAGCACGTTTTAGAAAACTGTAGCGATATGAGTCATGGGCTCAACATGATCCAAGACAACATGCCAAGAGGGCAGACAGAATAAATTATAAGTCACTCACCTATTTGCCTGCAGACTGAAGCGGGCATTATTTATCTCACTGTCCGTAGTTTTGGGGTACAGAATGCCCTCCCTTATCCTCTTCAAATTCATATCTAGGCCAGTGATCCTTGGGTCCCAGACTTGCCCATCTCCACCACCCACTTGAATGTTAATTTTCCTAGAAAGTCCGGACTGTAGAGTTGCATAGCCCTGGAGCTTGGAGTCGAGGTCCTGAAAACAAGGGTGGCACTGTTGGCAGTCGGGATACCGGTTGCATGTTCCACGTTGGCATTGATCACAGCGGGGTCCTATCACGCCAGGTCGGCAAAGGCAGGCTCCTGTTGTTTTATCACAGATGCCTGGTAATGTTCCTGTGCTATCACAGTTGCATGCTGTGTGAGGAAAGAAAGAAATAAAAAATGTTTAACTCACATTTGTAAATGTTTACTGTGAATTTAGTTTGAATGAATGTGAATATGGTATGCATTACTCTTCTTCTGAGTTAACCCCTCATTAATAATCTAAGCATTTTGCATCCAGATGGTACATACAAAAGGCATAGATGAGTGATCATAGCTGGGCATTGTACAAGAAGTATGGCTGAATAAATGTATGAGGGAGATTGCTGGCTTATCAAATGTGTACTCAGGCTCACCAGAGCTCAGACATTCTAATTGATGTTGACATGTTGATGGTGTTGATGTACAGATGAGGCTGGTGCTCTTTCTATCTCCCATCCCTGTCATGTTCTACATACAGTATGCATCACTTAGAAATAAATAAATAAAAAACTGTTTGATTAACCCCCCCCACCCCCAAGCCTAAGGGTATCACAGTTAAGAGGACACAACACCTAAAATCATAATACATACGCCGACACTGGAGCTGAAGATTTCCATAGGTGCCGTCAGCACATCCTGAACATGTTCTCCCCCCGAAGCCTGGTCTGCACTGGCACTGACCTGTTAACTAAACCAAGAGAGAGACCAAGTCACACCACTGTGGTAGATGAAGACAGCACATGTATTTTTCTTAAAGACTGGATTGGACTGGTAATGTAGGAAGCCTTGAAATACATTAATTTAATGTTTGGATGTTCACACAAGAAACAAAGCCTGTTTATAAACTAATACTGTATGTTTTTGTTTTTCAAATAGTTGGCAGTATAGGCTTATGCTAACTTTTTCTATACTTTAAACCCTCAATTTCCATTTTCTTATGTTGCAGAGATTCAACTCCTTCAATTTTTCCATAATCCACATTAGCCTCCAACATGTTCATATGTGAGGCACTTCTCCAGACATTACCTTTGTCCCAACATCAACACCAATATTTCACTAGAAATGGACCCTCCTTTAGTTCCATTGTTGGTTTATGGATGAATTGGACCCTCTATTTACTATTTATTTGTAATATTTTTCATTCATATTTGGAAAACTATTCACCAATTGAATGAATCTGTAAAATATCTTAGCAGCATTCAGTACAATAAGGAACCAATCCTTCATGAAGATGCTAATCAGACACCTTCATACACACGGCCACACTTAGTACACTCATAATTTTACACATTTTTAACCACCCATCTACATTTGGGTGCCAATTTACAGCACTCTTATACTGTAGTATCTTCTGAAGTCAGAACAAAAATAGTTTGCCCAGAAAGAGTTATCAAAACTTCTTTCTTTCTTATTTGATATTGTGCATTAGATATTGACCTACATGTACCAGCTCCTTCTGTTGGATATAGATAAGGCACACAGGAGACTACCAGCCTTACCTGATTGCACTGCTGATTGAGAGAGTTTCTTGGGTCACAGTTGCATGGTTCACAACCTCGGCCACTCAGGAAGTTCCAGTAGTTAGTGGCACACAAATCACAGTTCTGGCCAATAACATTGGGAAGGCAGAAGCACTGACCCGACAAAGGATCGCAACTTCTATCTCGCTGTGATCCAATAAGACTGCAAGAACACTCTAATTGTGGGGAAAAAATTAAGAAGAATTGAACCGTCAGGTACGTAGATACCAGCAATCGCAACAGTGTCAACTGTTGGACAAAGTGAAAATTGCATTAATGCGATTTGGCTACACGGTATCCATGATTAATATGACTATAATGACTTACTTTTGCACCCTTTGGGATCTGAAGCACTAAGCCCGTAGAATCCAAGCTTGCAGCGATCACAGCCTGGTCCTTCTACGTTGGCCTTGCACATGCAGTACCCAGATTCAGCATTGCACAAACCTTGCTGTTCTGCTCCGTTTGTACTGCAGTTGCATCCTAGTGTAAAAAAAATGAAAAACGTAAATTGACTATGGTAGCGTAAAACATTTTAGGACAATTCCATTTCCTTGTTCATTGAGTTTTAGAGACATTAATCAGTCCCAATCTGGTTTTGGTTTATTAAAGCTACCATGCAACATTTTTTTAACTCTGCAGCTGTTTAATAATCCATATATCAAATAGATACACAATTGTGTACAAAAGATACCACCAGGTTGCCTTAGACCCTCATTGATTAATGACCTCAGAGAACTTCCATTCTCAAGGTACAATTTGCGCACTAAGCTATATTATAATGGAACCTCTTCAGCTCTGCTGAAGCCAAAATGGCCCCTCATGTCTCATCAACTCTACATGTCAAACTTACTTAGGATGACACTCAAGTCAATTCATGTCTGCTGTTGCTGAGTTCACATATTGATAACTTTTCAATTCTGACTTACTCAAGCAGGCCTCGGGGTGTGTGATGTGCCTTAGGGGGTTGCGGTAGTAGAACTGACGGCACTTTTCACACTTGCGTCCAGTTGTGTAGTGCTGGCAGTTGTCGCAGACTCCTCCGCTCACCATCCCACTGGCTTCAAACACAGCAGGGTCAAAGTGGCAGCGCTCAGAGTGGTTATTGCAATCACAGCCTGTAGGAGTAGGATACACATTTACTACGGCAAATAACTGACATGGTGGGGTAGTTATGCTGTATCTGTTTAGGTACTTACGCTGACACTGGTTGGTGTTGCTCTCATCTGCTGGTCTCCAGGGGTGGTCGTTGTAGAAGTCAGCACAACGTTCACAATTGGGGCCAGCTGTATTGTGCTGGCAGACACAAGTGCTATACACCTGAATAACAGAATAGCTATTTTACCAAAACAGATTCATATATTAAGCATCTCTGAATTTAGAAAAATAACTGGAATTGAACAAAATCAAATTTCATTTTGAGAAACTAGTTAATATCACTAATTAGGAGGAATCTAGCTTGGTGACCCCATGTTTGAAAAATGGTTATGGTATATTGTCACTTGAAAAAGATAAGGCCTGGTGTCCCTTACTTCTTTGAAGAGGTTGTTGGCTTTCCTGGATTTGATAAAGTGGGTTTATTAATGAAGATGGTGTTTCTTGTTTTAAGATTTTGGTGACGTTTGATTTTTCAGAATCTTAGTCTTGAGAGTTGGTATCACTTGAGTTCAATAATAGTTTGGTATAAGTAGATGATGATACTAGATCTACACATTTAGTTTAACATTGCTAGTGTGGGGAAATCTGTGCTTGGATGACTAGAGGAAAATTAACTTTGTTTTCAAAAACTAAGTTTGGAATTTTCATAAATATGCATACTTGCCCCAAGGTTTGACAAAATGGTCTGATGGGCAAGTTAAGCAGGGCAAGTGAAGCATCTGTGACTTTAAGTAAGTAAAACGAGCTTGGCATCTTTTGGTCAGTGAAATAGACTAGACTTAAATGATCTGTTGAGGAAAAGATGTAGTGACTCATGGATTAAACAATAGGACTGAGATATACCAGGACCCCAATGATGGCATACTGTTCAGACCCCTGGTAGCCAAGGCCCATACAAATGTATTTCCAAAGACTTTGCAATGACTAATATAAATACACATATCTCGAGTCCTGTTGCTTCAACACTAGTAATCACCTCAGCACGGGAGAGCTCATTTGTTCCATCAGAGGGCACACACTGGCTGGCATGGCCATGGCAGAAGCAGCTGCCTTGAATCCGCATCTCTTTCAGACCATAAAAAGCATGTGGACCTCGTCCATTCTCACTCTGGCGTGGCTGTGCCAGTTTAGTAAATTTCATTCTCAGGTTTGTGAAGTCTGCAACATCTGGGAAGCAAAAAGAGGGATTGAAAGTGAAATTTAAGGCTGAGCATGCAGTAGTTAAAATGATCAAGTGTGAGCTGGGACAGGATACATACTATCAATCTTGTAACTCTGGGGTGAATTGACTCGCTGATAGGTATTCAGGGGGTTAAACTGTAGCTGCAAAGAAGAAAAACAGAGAAGGAAAAACATTAAAAAGTCATAATCTGGCCCAGGAGCTTTAAAAGGTTTATTCAGGTTAACAGAAAGGATTTAGAAACATTTCACTGACCTCTAATATTTGGAAAGGTTTGTGCTTTTTAATTTGCATGATACACACAATAGACCAGTTCCTGCAAGTACTTACTCATTCAGTTGGAAAGTTCAACGACTTCAAGCCCATAAACAGAAAGAAATGTGTGCCATCATGGTTACTAGATACAGTCTAACACCAGTTACATTTTAACACCATGACCTTAGAAAATCTTGCAGAAGAATGCAGATTAGTGTAGGAAGGATTGGGGTACTTAGGGGGCATCCACTGCCAACCTAGTGTATGAAATAATTTGTGGGGTGTCCTGCAGAACTGATTGGGTTAAGCACCTTCGCAAAATGGAATGGTTGATAATTATTTGTATACGTTATTTTTATAATGTATATTTAAATTGCATACCTCCCCAACTTGATATTAATGATAACAACTTGCAGCACTGGAATTGTATTTTTAACATTAACGTATTGTCCATCGTACAAAGATTATTTTACAGTGTCTGGATTTGTATGTGACTGACAATTTTACTTTTAATGGAAGCACAGGCACTATTTGAGCAAATGCAACAAGCTGTCAAACTGTATACATTTTTAGATATTCTTTTTGTCTTCTTGTCCATCGTTCATTTTAATTTATATACAGTAATGTTCAAACTGTGACAAAATGCCTCCAAAAATGACTAAAGGGATGGATGACACAACATGGTAACTGCTGATTCAATGCCAGTGCCATGGTATTTAACACTATGCTCTAATGGCTACAATTCTGTGTAGCTTGAACCCATTCGCACATTACTTAAATAATATTGATTGGTGACTCTGATCTTCCTTGATAAGGTGAGCGTCTTTCAGTGTGAATGTGCCCCAGTAACAGACTGGCACTTTGTAGTGATCAGGTGATAAATCAATATCTGATTTATGTATGGCGTCTTTCACTGTAAGAACTTAATGATTCTAATGTTCATCATAGGAGATCTTTGGCTCTAAATTTGCATTAAGCAGATTGAGTAATAATTAAAATAATTAATTACATTTAGATAGTACTTGTCTAACCTACTCAAAGCTCTTTACATGGACAGTGGGGAGCCTCTTCAACCACCACCAATATGAATATGAAGCCATTCTTGTGCCATTATCTTCATCACACATTCGCTATTAGATTATAAAGGTTGTGAGAGCGAGATAACGATAGTTAGCAAATAAGGGATGGGAGATGATTATGGGGCGTGAATGACCAGGCAGTGGTGGGCAGTTTAGCCAAGACATTGGGATACACCAGGGCTGAATCTACTATGAAACTAATGAAGCTTAAACAGGCCCCATATGTGACTTTAGCTCACAATGCTTAAATATTTTGTGTGTCTACTGCATGAGAAGGGATTTAAAAAAATAAGAATATTAATAATATAGTGTAAGTCCCTGCTACAGCAGTTTTATCAAAGTCTGAGATGTAGTGATTACATTTTGAAAAGTCTTGTGGTGATCTGTCATGGAACAACACCATTGAAGAAAATAACTGTGGTTACCCAGGTGTCATTGCTGTTTGCAAAAGGACTCCCATAATATCTGAACCTTCCGGGCCCCACATTTAGGTCCACCACTTAGGTACATCTTACTCTTTTCAAAAGCTACCCGGGGAACTTTTTTGATCAAATAGAGTCAGGACCTCAGCTTTTCATCTCATTTTTACAGCACACTGTCTCTGTTACTGCACTGGGTGCCAGGGCTAGTTTCAGTAACTGAACGTTTATGAGGCATTTCCTGTGGCCATAACAGTGGGAAGGTGATTCTTGTAGAAAGTACGGTAGTGGATCATTCATTGTTAAGTAAACATGTCTTTAATTGGGCTTAACTGTAATTTTCAAAGCATCATCATGATTTGCAAGGAAACTACAAAACACCATCTTGAGTAACACTTTGTGGCTAGGGTGCTGTAAAATGGTGACGTCATTCATTCTCAAACATGACCTCCTGCTCGTAGCTGGAGGACACATAAATACTTCTCATGTCTTGCTTTGACGTAGGACAAGTTCCTCTCCAAGTGAGACTTTTGTGCAATTCCTATGAGTAATTCTGAGATGTTTTATAAATATGGGCACTGAATTAAATCCCCATGTAGCCTTCCCTGGTCAGGACTGAAAGGGTTTTCAATGCATGGAAACAAATCTTTATTTTTCAAACAATAAAAATGGACTAACATAGTTGAGCCTCACTCAAGGCAGTCAATTTCTACCTTCCTTTGTTGTTCATTTTACAAATAAGCCTTTGAATTAATGGTTTTTTTTTTATCAGCAAGAGTTGGCTTCTAATTAACCAATTAATTTAAAACAAAATGTTGAGCCACTACAACTTTCCAGGACCGAGCTTGAGCACCCCAGTCCTACTGAATAAGCGAAGGTCAAGCTGCTCGTAGACTCAATGGAATGGCTTGATTTTACAACTCATGTTGTTCTAAATTGTCCCTAGTGTGTGCTTGGTGTGTGGGTATGTGTTTGTGTGTGCATGCCCTGCGGTGGGCTGGTGCCCTGCCAGGGGCTTGTTCCCTGCCTTGCGCTCTGTGCTGGCTGGGATTGGCTCCAGCAGACCCCCGTGACCCTGTAGTTGGGATATAGCAGGTTAGATAATGGATGGATAACTCATGTTGTTGACAACCATACAATTTCAGTGTAATTAATCCATTATATGAGATTAATCTGAGTCAAATTTAAAAGGATACCATGCAGAAAACACAAATGGAAAATGCAACAAAGAGCTGCTTTACTTCATCCTGTGTCCTGCATGCCAGGCTTTATGGCACGGTGACCAAGGACTTTACTTTGGATGTAGTCTCACACCTATGTTACCCATGTCATCCACAAGCTGCTGTGGTGAGAAGGCACATTTTCATCTTTTCTCTTATTACTACCAGAAATAAACTCTAGTGGTCCAAGTCAGTATTGTATTGAAGGGGGGCATGGCTGGGCCCAGGCCCACCCTGATTGGCTACAGGCCCAGCCAATCAGTTCATTGTACAGTATATGAAATTTTCCATTAAATTTAGTAAATTAGCCAACCCGCTAATAATCAGGCCGGTTTTTTAATGATTTTTAAGCACAGGGAGAAAATTAACATTTGAAAAATCGATAATGTAATAAATCAGCAAGAAAAGCAACATTGTAACAATGCACGGAACGAACCAACACACAATCGTCCATGACTGAAAACTGGCCATCGCTCATGTGCCCAACTCCAACTCGTCACTTGAGTCGTTGTCGTCTTTGCACAGTCCAGATGCACCTGTGACTCACGTAGACTTTCTGTGTTCCTGCAGGAGCATCTAAGAAGACGCATGTTTGTTGCGGATGTGAATTGCTGTATGTAGCGTGTAAAACAGTTTGCTATGGTGCACGCGGTTGTCCGTCGTAACCGAAAACTCGGTTTTTAAAGACTGCGTACTTCTTTGTGTTTTAACCTCAGTTGTAAAGGATTGTTTTAAGGATCCCATGGGATACCCCTCACAAACCGTTTTACACACTGCATATGGCGACTCACCTCCGCGAGAAACATGCCTCTATGAACAGTCAACGTGGCTCGGAGGTGCATGTGGCCTCTACGACAGACGAATATAAATGACGCCATTTTTTCTGTGTCGTTGTGTCCAAGTTGGTGGGCGTGGCTCTGCGTATCCAATGGTATCCAATGGTCTTGGAGTTGGTGGGCGTGGCTCCTTCCTGCGTGCGCCATAGGTGTCTTACTTGTCAGCGGCTTAGTGAATCCACGCCCCTTCCGGCGTGCTTTCCATGGGTGTCTTGCCTTAGTGAATTATATATATAGATGATTGGGTATTTGTTCAATTATTTTTAGTTCAGTTTCAAAGTTTTAAGTCAAATCCCATTGGTTTACTGAGTTTCCAATAAATAAATGGGGCAGTGTTATGGTGTATGTGACAGTAACAGAACCTTAAGTTGGTTGCTTAACTGAATATTTTTTACCAACACCAAGAGATAGTTTCTTATTTTAAGGGGTTATTTCTAACATGGCAAAACAAAAGGAAATATCAAGGTATTAAAAAAGCCTTGTTTAGAGAGTTTTTTCATCCATAAATTGAACGAAAACATGTTTGAGATCATCAGTGTCATTAGTTTGTCTCAGTAACTTGACTGTTTCATCATTTGCACACAATCTTGCTGAATATCTAAATTGTGATGAAATTATCGACTGGTTCAACACCTACATCTGACAAAAAACTTTGCAGCATAGGTAGGGACTGATTTTGTGTGAGTGTCCACTGTGGCACAACAGTGTTTGATTGCCTTGGTAATTTCTGTTCAACTTTAGCAGGGTCGTAATAATTCAGTTATGTGAATGTACCACAGTATGAATAGATGTATTATTTTTGCCTTTATATATCCTGCTAAAAGCTAGAACACTCATTTTTATAGAGGCCCATCCTAAAATCTATTCCTGGCTACACCCTGTTTTTTTTTTGTGCTCATTCCTGAAGGGATTGCTGGCTTATTTCCATGAACTCTGAGTGGAATACATATTTCAGTAAAAGGACAAGGACTTGCCTTTTGAAAAGTTATAAAAGCACAAAGATTCATTTTACCTTTTGGTCGACGTTTTTATAATAGTCGATTGGAGGCAGAGAATGGCAGTAACTTTCCTGCAGGTTACTTGGAGCTTTTGTACTAATGCCAGGGAAGGAAGAATGGCAGTCTGTTGCCAGGTACAAGTATGGCTGCCAGGTCTTTCCATAATCTGTAGAGCGTTCAATCACAAAGGCTTCAGGCCGTGGACCCTAAAAAACAATTAACAGTTTTATTATGCACATTGCAGACAATAAGCACAATATACAAGTGGTCAAGATTTATTGTGTGTGTTGGTGTGAGAATGAATATATCCTACAGTGAACAGATGCCCAGTCTAGTGTTTCATCTTGCTTTGTGCCTAATACTGTAAAGTCAACCTCTGAACCCCATGACCCAGTAGTGGAAAATGAATGGGTAGATGAATTCGGGCAGAGTGGTGGCTCTGAAGCTAAGGATCTGTGCTGGTATCCCAAAGCTTGCTGGTTCAAATCCCCTTCCCTGCCAAAAGAGATTCTGCACAATGGCTGACCCTGCGCTCTGACCCCAAGGAGTATGCGAAAACTAACAAATTCCTAATATGAGAAATTGTATATGGTGAAATAAAGAACAAAAAAATTAAGATGGAAATTAGTCTTATGCTGTTTCATGAGACTGTCACTAGGTGTCACTGTATGCCAAGTTTTAACTCTTCACTTAAACTACAGCCACGGATAAACTTGCTGCTGAGAGGATGTGGGAAATAGAAGCTCTGATTTTAGATAGATAGATAGATAGATAGATTTAAGGATTTCATATATATATATATATATATATAGATAGATAGATAGATTTAAGGATATATATATATATCTATATATATATGCATTTTTCAAAATAATCTGAATCAAAAGTTTGTAATGTTCATTTTGGTGCACATTGAACTGAAGAAGTCAGGACAGTTGCAGAGTGGATAGTAAAGCTGTCTCACTGCACTGGCCTCATCTGTGTGGAGCTTGAACATTCTTGCTGTACTTCCTTGGGTTTGTTCCCACATCCTAAGACTTGTAATTATGTTCATTTTTAACTCTAAACTGTCCAGGCTCACTTCTGATCACATGCCACACTACCTTATGCTACAGCAAATCTCCCCTTACACACTAATAGATCTCCCCAGTCAGCAATGTGTCATCACCCTTGGGCATTTTACCTTAAAGTCCAGGACAATGTCGCCAAGCTGGAATTTCCTGTCGAGGTCCAACTGTACAGTTACATTCTCAACACCTTAGAAACAAAATAAACAAAATGAGGGTGTGAGTGAGGCAAACTTCATTTATATTACAGCAGCGGTTTCTGGTCTTGGTTTTGGGGTCCCAGTGTTGTTGCTTAATAAGAGACCAGTTATCATTGCTAAAGTCAAGTGTAAGAGACCAGTTGTCATGTCATCTTCTATTGCAGGGAAAACCCACACAGACACAGGGTGAACATGGAAATTGTACACTGGGAGGACCCAGGATGTTAACCTTGGTTTCCTTACTGAGAGGTAACAGCACTAGTGCTGCGTCACCATGCAGCAGTGCCCCACTTACAATCTGTCAAAGCATAGCATTGTAAGTCTGTATTATTAAAGGTAATTATTTCCTCACTTTGGTTGTATTTAAAACATTTCTCATGAGAGCTCACCTTTCTGAGCCTGCCACCACCTGTAAGGTCCCTCCTGAGGAGCCACATTTTCAATGCGGTGGGCCATTTGACTCTTGGGCTGTCGGGAGTCACAGGTGCAACATTTAATTTGTCGCTGAAAAAAAAAGAAGAAATAATGAGCCAATTAGAAGCAAGCTCAAGAGTAGTGAAGAAGGATAATGAAGACAGGGAGTGATTGAAAGTGCAAGCTTTTGAGATCCCAGTCCTGCAAACCCTGGTTTATTTACTGTCTGTGAACATTGTATGAAGCTAAATGCATTAGATATGAAGTTGTGGCGATTTTTAAAATTTCTTTCACACTGAACTTCATTACACAAAGTGTTCGACAGTAGGAATAACAGTGTCTGAAGGGAAGAGTACCCTTCTCAACTGAAAGATTTTGTGGAGGGTCATTTAGGGAGACTAAGTCTTCCTCACACTGCCTCCCTTCACAGCAGACTGTCCTCTGCCACATTTGTTCTGGTTTTGGCTTAGGCCTAATTGTACTATTTTGTATGTCTTTTTAAAAAGTCCATGAACTAGTTTTGCTCTTTTCCTAACTCTAAAGATTTTTAAAACAAACCAACTGCCATTACTTAACATTGATTGCACAAAGCTGCTGGCTGCTTGCGCACTTTTGGAGATTTTCGGGTGGGTGATGTCATTACATAACCGGACATTGTGCTCATTTTGTGATATTGGCAGTCTCACTGGCGGAACGTTTCAAGCTGCTATACATTCAGGACTCCCTCAGGAGTCTTGGGTAACAAACTAATCACTTTAGCCAGTATCATGAGTTTATATACTTAAAAAGTGAGGGCCCTATGGTTTTCATTTTTTTAGCTTGGGTAAAGTTGCAAAAAGATTAACTAAATTAGTTTCTTATAATAGGCCCAGTGAGCATGACAATCCATTATAGAGTGGCATGCTGTATCAGGATACTTTTAAGTTCCTTGTAACAATGAAGTGGTAAAAGTAGGCTGGCAAAATGGATGAATGGATCTCTACAGTTGGCCTCTATGAACCAAAAACACTAAAAAGTGGAGTTTCTATAAGAAAGTTTTGCTGCTCTTTGGTTAAAGAAAGATGTTTTTGTGAGGTCAGGCCCTTCCGTCTATTTTCAAGAGTCAATTTCAGTATTTTAGCAAAGTAGTCTTATTCCATCAACACTGGACGCAAGTTAGAAACCAACTGGACATAAGACATCCATCATGCCAAGCAAATAAGAAGAAGCCAATCAACCATGTATGTACATGTATTGGATTTGAGAGGAAAGTGGAGAAAAGTGATACAAACATGTGAGGAATATGTTAACTCCAGTAAGAGTGCGACCTGACTGAGAATTAAGCTGAGCCACTGTTGGGTATTAAAGCGAACTTCTGTCCCACCTTATAAAGCAACCCACAATAGTTCAATTAAAGTGCTTGGCAAATTAAGTAATGCAAAAATACATCAACAGTAATTAAGGGAAAATGGGTTCAAGAAATAGGGGTATGGATAAAAAAAGGATATAATCATGAATGTATTCATTAATCCATGATTGTAAATTTTTTATATATTACCTCTTTTTCACATACCTGTCTTACTACACTTGCTGATCAAACGGGTCCTAACCTAATGTTACTCAATTATGTTTTCCTCTTCAATAAGTTGCTTTGGATAAAAATGTCTGCCAAGCAAATCAATGTAACTGTAAATGAACAATAAACAACGGGACTAATCCACGTCTGTATTTAAATCTCACAGCAATCACTGAATGGACATTTTGGAAGGTGCACGCTTCATTCATCTGTTTGTAAGGCTGAGGGGAACTAAAGCAGTAGGAACCAACTCTAGATTTAAGAAGTATAGGTTACATAAAGGGATGTGTTGACCTCAATTAACAATCTAAATGGAGCAAAGACCAGCAGCCGTAGTTCAAATTTGATATACTCCTTTTCCAGTTTCTCTGGCTGAACAAACCCTTACCTTAAAATAAAAAGCCAAAAATGTGAGATGGGAGATATTCTAGTAGGGCTGACTACTACAATGTGACGTTCATTGGATGTTCAAATTGTTCTTTATACAGCCTCCAGTTAATCCAAAATGCTGCTGCAAGAATTATTACAAGAAAAAGAAAATACGAACACATAACTCCAGTTCTTAAATCCTTACACTGGCTCCCGGTTAAGTTTAGGGCAGATTTCAAAATCTTTCTTTTAACATATAAAGCATTAAATGACCAAGGTCCGGCTTACTTGTCTGAACTTATCATGACTGACAAACCAGAGCGCACATTAAGATCTCAAGATGCCGGCCTGCTTATGATTCCAAGGATTAATTAAATAACAGTCGGAGGTCGAGCTTTTAGTTACAGGGCCCCTAAACTGTGAAATAGTCTGCCTGCTACTAAAAGAGATGCCCCCTCGGTCTCAGCTTTCAAATCCCGGCTGAGGACTCACTACTTCAGTTTAGCATAACCTGACTAGAGCTGCTGATTAGCTGTACAGACTGCATCTCTGTTGTTAGTCATTAGCACTAAAACATAAGTAATATGATAGTTATAATTTGTTACTAACCATCACCTATTCTGCTTTTCTTCTCGTTACTCAAATGCGGCACTATGTGCCACAGACCACCTGCCAAGTTGTTTTGCCTGCCTAAGGTTAAGTCATCCCTGATGAAGAATGACAGTAATCATCAGGTAAAGGGGCCCTTTCATCGGATTGGCTGGCCCAGCGCCGTCTCGGCCGTGGAATGACCGATAAGGGGAGGCAGCTTGATGGCTGAGGTCTCCGGAACTCTAAACAAATCCAAATCGTATTATGTGATAACATCAAAGTGTTGGATTCTGCTCTGTACTTGTAATATTTTTATTTTTATACTATATTGAGGATTAAGTCTGTTCTATGTATTGTATTGTATTTGCCCCCCTTTTTTGACACCAACTGCACACCCAACCTACCTGGAAAGGGATCTCTCTCTTTGAACTGCCTTTCCCAAGGTTTGCTCCATTTTTATTCCCTACAAGGGTTTTTTTGGGAGTTTTTTCTTGTCTTCTTAGAGAGTCAAGGCTGGGGGCTGTCAAAAGGCAGGGCCTGTTAAAGCCCATTGCGGCACTTCTTGTGTGATTTTGGGCTATACAAAAATAAATTGTATTGTATTGTATTGTATATTGGTCTTTCACTTCACTTTTATTCTTCGCTCCACATTTCTTATTCACATTTGAACAGTAGCATGAGTCACAAAAAATTTCATAGCTGATCAATTCCTGTATAAGGTCTGACTCATTTTACTGTTACTGTTCTCCTTAAAAAAAAAAAAAAGCATCAGCTGAATCTTTCACTGAGCAAATAAAATAAAAAGCAGGAGAAAGGTCCGGTGCCCCAGAGTTGCGCCAGTTTGAATAGAGGGCTGAGGACAATTGCGTGGTGTCTAAATTTAACCTCCATGTGCGTAACTATTCCAAAAGTCTTGTAATGCAGCTGTGAGAAAGCTCGAGGGAAGTCTTCGCCTTCTGTAAGAGTTGGCTTGCCAAAACACTGTGTGTCCAGACGTTACCTCCGCTTCTTTTTCTTCCTAAATTGATCATTTCTCATTTTTACAACAGAATGCTAAGAGAGCATCACAGTTTGGGCACTGATGCCTCACAACTGTTTTAACTCCTTCTGTTGATGTAAAGCTGCATGTTCTCCCAGTGTGCTGGTGTGTGCTCTCTCAGTACCCTGCTTTCCTCCCACATCCCAAATACATTCTGGTGACTTTACATTTGAAGTGTGCATCTGTCAGTGTGTTTGCCTTGCCAGGAAATGTGCCACCCAGGGCTGCCGCCAGTGTCACTACCATTTCTCTCAAAATGCTCAAAATACTTTCCTGCCATAAGAACATCAGCTGCATAGAATTTGATTTATTTAAGCTTGAAAACTAAAGAATCAATACAAACAGAAAGCATAAGGAATACAGTAATCATCCCTCCTCAACAGCCCACTGCCAATTAAACCCAAACGGGATGGGCTCTGACTCGCTTAATTGAAAGATGCAGATTCACAAAATGGGTTCTGTCTCATTAAATTAAATATAAAGAAAACCAAGAGTATATTAAAATAATGGAAAGGCTGCTAAGCTTGGTGGTGATTAACCAGTTACATCTCAGTTTCCGTTATATGTTAAAACTGCTTTTGATTGATAGCGTCTCAATTTTTTTTATATTTTGAGGCTTTCTGTGAGAAGATGAGTGATATTAATAAATAAATACTCCAAGGCCAGTATTTATAGCATAGGCAGCATACTGAGCAGCTATTGGCTACTGAGCAATGCCCGCCTCCTAGAATCACAGTTTGCCAATCAAATTTAAATGGGTGAAAGGTAACCAGGGGAAAGTTCACAGGCAGAGTCCATGTGTTCAGGGGGCCAAAGTTCAGACAAGTGGAATTCACAACGTGGAGGTTTTGTGTGTATTTTTACATTGTTGCACCAAGGGCTATGAGCTACAAAGCTTAGGAAGTAAACTGCACATGAAAATTATCAAAAGGAGCCCCACAGGCGGTTTATATATTGTGGGGGTCAGAGAGTTTGCATTTTGTTGACAGGTGCTGTAGATCCTGATCTCAATAGCAAATGCTTCCACTTGCTTCATAACAGAATTCACATAAATCAAATCAGAATAAATCAACTTTTGGACAACTACTCAGGCAACCAAGCTAGCTTAACAGTAGTAAATAGACATAACCTGCTCACTGCCTGATTACTTAAATTTGTCTTTAATTCACAAAATTGTATTTTTTATTGTTATTTGACACATGACTGTTTTTAGGAAACCAGGCAACATGTTTACATGAATAATAAAGCTGTCCTTATGGCAGATTCTGCTGCACAAATTCTTGTTTAATACACAAAGAAATAAAATGTCAGAGGGTAGAAATGGTTACCAAGGACACAGCATGGATACATTGATGCTGTGAACAATACCTGCTGCCAGGTAATGGCAAAGCATACATAAGGCGACATACATAATTCATCACTAAGCAGGCTTTTCTGCTCAACAGGGAGCCTAACATGCATGGGTGCAGAAGGAAAGTTGGAGAGCATTTGAGTGTGCATTGTAAAAATACTATTCAATTAAGCGAAAAATTATAAAGGCATAAATAATATTCACATATGATTCAATAAGTACACTCTATCTATCTATCTATCTATCTATCTATCTATCTATCTATCTATCTATCTATCTATCTATCTAATACAAGCCTTTAATATCTATCTATCTATCTTTATAAACTGCTGTATAGTGCCTCTCTATCTATCTATCTATCTATCTGAAGCTTTGTTTACAATAATTATGTGTTTAAAAATGGCTTTATATGTTTGCGTTAATAAGAATTCATCATTACTGGGAGAACTGAGACAGGAAGGAGGTAGTAAATCTGGTAGCATGGTACCATGACAACAATATTAATAAAATAAAGGAGATGAATGTGGACCAATTGAAACTGAAGAAGAAGCATACACCACTCGAGACCTCAAGAGAGTGAAAACCTTTACATTTCTCGGTGTATATATTACTGTGGATCTTACCTGGTCCCACAACACTAGTCATATGGCAAGGAAATCTTGGCAGTGTTTTAAACTTCCTGAGAAGGCTAAAGGAATGTGACATGCCAGCCAGAACCCTTGGTATCCTTTCTAGGGGTACAGTTGAGACCATCCTTACCAATGCTGTCATAATGTGGTGTGGTAACTGCTCTGCACAGGACTGCAAATCCCTACAGTAGGTGGTCAGAACAGTCCAAACCATCTCAGGAACAGCACTTCCGTCTCTGGAGGACGTTTACCTTGGTTAAGTCATCAGGATGCCCACAGCATTGTAAAGAACAGCACCCACCCTCAAAAGAGCCTATTCACAATCCTACCATCACGCAGACCCCATAGGAACGTGGAATTAAGGACTACAAGATTACAGATCAGTTTTTATCTACAGGATATTAGTCTTGTGAATGGTTCCCATCCATTAACTCTTCCCTCCACAATATTTGAATTTTTTGGCACATATAGTAGGTCCTGCCCTGCGGTGGGCTGGCACCCTGCATGAGGTTTGTTTCCTGCCTGTGTTGGCTGGGATTGGCTCCAGCAGACCCCTGTGACACTGTAGTTAGGATATAGAGGGTTGGATAATGGATGGATGGATATAGTAGGTCCAGGCAGTAATTCACCTTCTCTATTTACCTTTGGAATTATGACTTCTGTATTACATGTTTTATATGTTGACGTAGCACTAGTAGAATTTGCACTATACAGTATATGCTTACGTTAAACTACTGTAATTATTTATTTTTCTTATCTGTTGTCTATTAGTATGCTAATTGTATTGTCTTGTGTTTCATTTGCATATACTAGTGGCCAGAAGACCAAGCAGAGAAAGGTTTTCATTATAAATTGTAAATGACTGTTTATTGTTCAGATTACAATAAATTCTCAATTCAAGAAAAAAAAAAGTCTGTTGTACAGTGAGTGTCAGATTATTATTTCTCATATTGATTTACACTTGTGCCCCATCGAGGGTTAGCCCCTGCCATGCACACCCATGTGCCCCACTTCCCTACACCCCTAAAACTGGTTACAGTGGTTTCAGTAAATGGAGGGATGGATATTTCATCTGCAGCGACACTCTGAAAGATCTCTCTCCTTTAAACAGGATTTCTGTATTTACCTAAGCTGACACAGGTCTATTTGGAGAAGCATTTAGTGCTTATATTATCACCTTTATATCTATATCTTCACATTTGAGCAGCTCACTCAGTTTCTCTGTATGAAGTTACCAATTTGCAAGCATTGGAGATTGAAAATTACGGACAGAATGTATAAATGTTTTTTTTTTTTCAATGAGTTTGTCCTTTCATTTTAAAACAACCCATCCATCTGTCCCTTTTCATTAATTGATCATCGCATTAAGGGTTTCACGAGGTAATGAATGAAGCAATGAAACAGAAATAAAATGTTGACAGTCTTCCTTTTCTTTGCATTGTGGAAGCACATACATAGGGCTTCTTATATGAAGTGGGTGAAAGGTTACTGGGTGAAAGTTTAGCAGGAGGGGGAGGGGTACTACAGCTGACATCCATCCATGCAAGTCCTTCTGGGAATTCCTGCCAGCCCCTCCACCCACCCACTTCACACAGCATTTGTGTATTGAAGGCTTAGTTAGGATTTCAAGGGGTGATAAAAATGATCTTTAGCAAATAAGGAGTAGGGTAAGAACATCCGAGAACATCCAGTTAAAGCAAGCTATTAAACAGAGGATTTTTTTTGTTTGTTTTTTGTGTTATCTGATTCCTCTCTTATGCAGAATGCATCAGGTTTTGCTGGTATGTCACTGCTAACAACCCTCCAGCAGAATAAGAAACACTCATGGAAGCATTATGATAAATTGGCATGTGAACACAAGAATTTATAAGAGTCATCAAAATGATGTGTGATATGTATAGCTGAAGTGAGGCATTTCTCTATCTCTTGTTATTTTGAGGATAATAAAAGCTAAAAAATGGACAAAAGGAGGTATAGTAATGATAATAATTATTATTACATAATCCTGAATGAAGCAAGTTTGTCAAAGTTATGTTATCTTCTTGTCCTTCTAATTATTCTACTTCTGTGTTCTGAATGTTCGTAATGATGAGTATTATTAGTAATACTATTTCCAAGCAGCCATAACACTTGCACTTTGGCAGGAAATCCACCTGAAGCTAAGCATGTTTTGGCCTCACCAGTACTTGGATGTAAGACCATCTAAAAAAATCTTGGGTTGCTGCTAGAAGAAGTATTGGTGAGTCAAACAATGGACTCTTACACCATAGTCTATGTCTGTTCTGAAAAATGGTGCTGTCCTTACGTTGAGATGTTAAGCTGAGGTCTTGACTCTGTGGTCACGAAAGACCCATGGGCAACCAGGGTATACCCTGAAGTCCTGGCTAAACTGCACATTGTGGCCCCTTAATCATCCCCTGTCTCTAATTGTCTGTCTCTCTATCACCACCTAATAGCTAATGTGTGGTGACTGTACTGATGCAATAATGGCTGCTGTCGCATCACGCAGGTGATTCCTCAACATTGGTGGTGGTTTAAGGAGCTCCACACTGTCTATGCAAAGCACTTTGAGTAATTTCAAAAGTTCATTTTTTTTTAACTCTCTTTATCCTGGTTGTGGATATAAGCGGAGATGTTGCGTGAGAATTGGCAACAACATTCACAAGTAGCTCACCCTAAATGAGGCAGTGTGCAGTTATTCTTAGTATTACATATATATATATAGTAATATACAGTATTACATATTCATTGCATTCGTAGTCTTAGTCCCAACCTGAATGTGTGGGTGATTACCTAACGCTTGTGGTTGGTCTGCCATTCGGCAAACATTCGTCACGGTTCCCTCTTCAGTTGTGAGAAGCAGATCATGGAATGTTGCATAGTTTTACTGTCAAATAATGCAAAGAGTACCCGACACGTGTTTCACCCTCATTTGAGCTCAACAGGCGTACACACTCTCCACTCTCTGGGATTAAACCTCAGATGTCAGCGTCAGAGACGAAGCCCCTTTACGCTGCACCACGGCGTTCAACACCCGAGAGGGGAGCAGTAGAGTGTGTACACCTGATGAGCCAAATGAAGGCGAAACACGTGTCGCGTACTCTTTGCATTATTTGCACACTCCACTGCTCAGTAAACTATGCAACATTCCATGATGGGCTTCTCACAACTGAAGGGCACGGTGGCGGATGTTTGCCGAATGGCAGACCAACCACAAGCGTCACTTGGTAGGTAACCACCCATACAATCAGGTCGGGACTCAGACAATGAATGTAATTACTCTGGACCTACAGGCTGTCAAATAAATGAACCAAACGCCGTGGCACAGCGTAAAGGGGCTTCATCGCTGATGTCCGAGGTTCGATCCCCGAGAGGGGAGTAGTAGAGTGTGTACGCCTGATGAGCCCAAATGAGGGCGAAACACGTGTCGCCTGCTCTTCGCATTATTTGACAGTAAAACTATGCAGTAGTTCATATATATCTGCCTGACACATTTATGCAAGTTACACACTGTGCATGCATGTACCTTTCTACAACTGAAGCATAGGCCACTTAAATGACTTAATCGGGGTCTCACAGTCAGTAGGGGGCAGGGAATTAACTGGCAACCTTACGGTTCAAAACATTTGAAAACCGTTGCCACAGACCATGCTGCCTTTTTAGGTTTTAAAATTTTAAATGAGATCTGACTGTACCTCAGCAAAGGTGTTAATGTGAATGAAATTCTTTAACTGGAAAAAAAATGGAGAACTTAAGCTCATCCATCCATCTTCTAACCTCTTTATGTAATTCATTTTCTTGGGGAGCTGCTTCTTATCCTGGCATCTTTACTCTGGTAAGGAGTGCCAGTCCATCGCAGGGCATACTCACAGAAACAAGGCTAATTTAGGGTTGTCAATAAGTTAGAAAATGGAGATGAAACAACCCTGAGAAAAGTAAGAATCATCCATTAAGAAAGATTGCAAGCTTTTCTTGTGTAAGATTTTAAAGCAGTTTATCTATTCTTTATATGTAAAATCCTAAGCCTAAAAGTGCTTAGTGACGTTTTTATTTCATGCTTTTGTCACGCTTTAAGTCAGGATTATTTTAAAACCTATATATAGATCTGGTAACAACCGTCCAGCATTTTTAGAGTCCAGTAAGTACGCTGCAGCATGGTGTCTATACATGAAAACATCTTTGATGTCAAATGTAGAAGCACAGGTTTGACATTAAATGATGGAGTCATGGAGAGCACCCTTCTCTTTAAGGATGATAACAAAAAAAACCATATGGATCGCCTAGCCCATACTGGTGTTATCTTTGCTACTTACTTAAAACCAAATCCTAGACTAAAGGACCAGAGCTTCCCACCTTTTGATTTATCTAACCCACATGATCAATTGAAACTCTGGACCACCTCCATCTGTTTGCTGAGTCAGAATGACAATGGCATTGAGTGACATTTGTCTTTACATGGCGTTGCCCTTCTCAGGAAGGAATCACTATGAATATTATAACCATAATCAAAAATGCAAAATATCAGGCAAAATTCAGGGTGTCCACATGTTGAGGAGTATAAATAACATGAACTAGATCTCTAATTCTGCAGGACTGCTGTAGTTCAATGTATTCTAAAATGGTAAAGCTTGGCCAGCATGTCAGGCAAGAGATCAGTTAAGGTGACTTTGCTAGTAAGGAAATCCAGACACATATTTCTGAAAGTGTTTTATGGCTCCAGCTGGTAGCCATTTTAAAATCTGTCAACACCTGCTCTCTGGCTGCCCTACGTTCACTTGTCCTGTTCACTTTTGCCACTTGGTTTTATCCTCATAAAGTCATTGTCAACGTGACTCTAATCAGACAGCCAGGTTGTTACTATTTTTAGTTTACTATTCTAGCTTTCTTGAATATTCAGTCTTGCTTTTATCAACAATCTGTCTCATTATTTGGTATCTTATTTGAGAAGCGATATCCCAATCCAAGACTAATGGCTTTCTCCATATTTTGTTTTGCTGCTGTGGATGGCCAAACAAGCTAGATAGACTCAGGAGTTTTCAGTGGTCCCACTATCTGTTTATTTATAAGCCATTAAAAGGGGCATTGTAGACCGATGCTTCTGAATGCTTTCCATTTCTGAATTTTCTGTAGAGCCTATGAGATGCCTCAAATGTAGACACTCTTAGTAACCCAAAGCTCTAACTCAAAATCTTCAGAAAGGGATCAGTTACTTTTGTGGCTTCTCCTTGTACCTCTCTATGATGCTCCAATAATCATAACAGAAAACTGTCCATTTCTTTCTTGTGTTTTTGATTTGCTATTTCTGTAATTCTTTTAAAATGGACACTTGTGTGTCTTTTCTATCAATAGCTTCTGGCTCCTCATGATATTGAACTCACTGAAGCAGCTTTGAGAAAATGTTATGCTTATAATTCTGACTATCCTAAGTAAAGCTGCTTACAGTTCTTGTACAGTTCATGTCACAATCGTGTGAGTCTTTTTGCCAATTTATTGATTCATGGCACTGCATTTTATCATAAAGTGTCTTTTAATCCACAGGTGCTGTGGTACTTTTTTATTTTTTGTTAATCCCTAGGGGGAAATTGTCTTCTTTGGTGGTCAGAGCGCAGGAGCAGGCATTGTACAGGCCCCGGAGCATTTTTCAGGTTAAAGGTCTTGCTCAAGGACCCAACAATGCATGATCCGTTCTGGCAGTAATGGAATTTGAACCAGCAACCTTCCTGATACCACAGAGCCACCAATCTGCCCTCATGTGCTTTTGTCTAATTTTTGGTGCGGTCTAACTTTAGAGATGATCAGTGTTACCCTCATTGTTAATACTAAGGTGAATATATTGGCCTGTCCTGAATGATAGAAATGGCAGACTGGGAGGTGAAAGGTTTAATAGGCAAGAAAAAGAATAAGCCACAAAGCACTTCTAATCATCATACAAATTTCAAGGAAATATAGACAAACTACTGAGTTCTTTATTTGAAAAGGAAAACCTTGACATCTTTTTAAAAGGTATCTGGATGAAATATTAGGATAGCTTGTTGTTGTAGTTTTGATTCAGCAATTAAACAACAAAGAGAAGCTGACGTTCCTGAATTATTTAACGGTAAAGAGAACGAGTTTGTTACGAACCTGTTGTGATGTTTATTTCATGACATTTCTAGTTTAGTGCTTAAGCATTGATGGCCAATTTGAATTGTTTCCCAGGTATCCTGATGCTTCACTGTCATCTCTAAACCTTTTGATTTCTCCTTTGTCTCCTGAGCATTTTTGTTTTGTAATTCTGGATTTAGTGTGAACTTTAAGAAGCATGCAGCATGTAAATGCAATGTTCCATGTCATTGGGCACTGAACCTGTCTAAGTGCTTTTACCTACTTGCCTTCATCACTTCTATCATTTGCGCATATGGCTTAACTTATATTGTCTCCATTTTTGACCTTTAAAGCATTTTATTTATTTGCCTATGGTTTGTTATTTTGCATGCTTTGATGATTCTTTTCAATATGAAACTGAAGTTAACAATATATCTTACAAGGAAGTGATTTAGATGTCATCCTGCTTCGCATCAATATATTGTTAAGTCAATCTGTTAAGTCAATTGGGCGGAGTGGTGGCCCTGAGGCTAAGGATCTGTGCCGGTATCCCGAAGGTTGCCGGTTTGAATCCCTGTCACTGCCAAAAGAGATCCTACTCTGCTGGGCCCTTGAGCAAAACCCTTAACCTGTAATTGCTCCAGGGGTGAGGTACAATGGCTGACCCTGCGCTCTGACCCCAAGAGGTATGTGAAAACTAACAAATTCCTAATACAAGAAATTGTATAAGGCGAAATAAAGATCAAAACAAAAACCTATAGTTAGAGTTAAACAATTTATTCCACCCAAATCACTTGCAAGGAGTGCATAAAAAGATGGCGAGAAAGTGCCGCCAGGTGTTATGGGAGTCATATGTAGTACAACAGATACTTATTTTTGCAAGTACTGCACACACAAATTGTTCTACATGCAGGAGTTCAGAGGACTGATGCACGTTTCCGCTGAAATGTTTCATATGTGTCTTTGACTTTTACTAATAATTACTTGTGAGCTCTCATCATACAATTCAGATTACTGATTGCTTCAAACAGACCTGTTCTGTAGCTGCCAACAGTATTTGTGGTTCTCTGTACCTTGGTGCTCAGAGGCAACTTGGCCTGAGCATTGTCTCACTCTGCCAGCGCAACTGGTCCCTTAGCACGTATGCACAGCCTTTATCGAAAGTGTTTAACGTAGCACATTCCAGTAAGTGTTGGAGCAACAGATCGACTTCTTTGGCTGCTGCATATATTCTGCTGGCATTTTACAACATGTCAGTCCAGTCCAAGGACACTAAGCAGGCCTGACTAGACAGGGAGGCCATTTGTGAAAAAGGGAGAAGCTGGCATTGCTTTACGGCCAGCTGGCTAAGTATTAATCCGACTAAATCTCACATCACATCAAGTCCCTTTCTGCCTACTTCTGAAAATTGCAAATTGAGTCCTTTGCAGCATCTTAAAAAAACAATTTTCGACTTTTTTCAGAAGACACAAACCTGCATAAGTGTTTACAATGGTCTATGATTTATGGATTTAGAAATCTTATTTCAGTTAATGCTGGAGTGTACAGAGTGCAATCAGAGGGGCCAAATGATGCCTTTTAATAATTTTCTTAATCATTTCAGTAGTTCTCAGCAAACTCCCTTTATATAAGTCAATCTTGGCAAACTTTGCCAAACCACCTTCTTTTAACTGTTTTGTAAACGAGTATAATATGCAAACAGAGTAAAGAAGAGAAATCTGCAAATGATTGAGTTCCTTGTAGAGATGCAATCTTGGCTGAATAACCAAAGATCAGTAGAGAAAAGTTTCTAAACTGGTCATTTAGTTGTCCGACGCTCACAGACTCCACAAGCTGGCTTTTTACCACTTAAACACCTAAAGTCTTAATTCAGCACTGGTGGTATTAATGCCATATTTAAAGATTTTTTCACTTGAACAGAAAACTGGCATGTCTACACCCTTGTATTTTTCAAAAGTAGGATAAATACTTGCATTACTGCTAAACGAGGTTACTGTAATGGGATATATCAAGAGGTTTCGCAACCATTACAGTTGTGAGTGGAGTTGTGCTCATGCAGAATCCTGCTGAGAAGACTCTCACATTTATTATGTCCTGGAAACGCGTCATACCCATCCATAGAGGTACGCACCGTCCTTCTGTGACTTAATGGCTCCTCTACAATATAAGAATGCATTATTAATTTAAACAACCGTCTGTTAATCCAACTATCTTTAACCTTGCTGACTTGCTGGACCTCAACAACGGACTGTGAGACGTAACCAAGATATTTAGTGATTATACCATCCCTTTCATTGCTTCTTCATCAAGAAACTGATCCTTTGAATATTGTGGTGTAAACACTTCCGTTCTTGAATCAGTTTCAAGGTTTATATTTTGCAGATTTTTTATAAGTAAACCTGGTTAGGGTTTACTAATGTAAATTAATATTTCTGAGTTCACTTTAATCCAGTTCAGGACTGTAGATGGGCAGATCCTATCCCAACTGCCCTTGCTGCAAGTCAGAGAAGCCCTCACAGGGTCCACTCTCACACACTCACTACCCACCTTTTAAAGTTTTGCTGTCCTTAGATGCTTTTCACTTTTTTCTTCATTGATGGGATTTATTTATAAATTTATTTTAATCTATCTTTTTACTTTAATCTATGTCTTTTTGTGCATTATATCCTACTTAATAACTACATTTACATTGTCAATCATTTTCTAACCTGCTCAGTCCTGAAGAAGGTCGCGAGGGAGGCCAGAGCTTATCTTAGCCAGCATAGGGCGCAAAGCAGGAACAAACCCTGGACAGCCCATCACAGGTATAATTATAATGTTTTCTTGAAATTGCTTGTTTGGTGACCATGAAGTTTAAAAATGTGATTTGTCAGTAAAATAATAATAATAATGACATTATTACTGTAGCACTTATCAAGCCACACAGCACAAAGTGTTATACATCCATCCATCCATTATCCAACCCACTATATCCTAACTACAGGGTTACGGGGGTCTGCTGGAGCCAATCCCAGCCAGCACAGGGCACAAGGCAGGAAACAAACCCCGGGCAGGGCACACACACACAAAGCACAATTTAGGATCGCCAATACACCTAACCTGCATGTCTTTGGGAGGAAAATGAAGCACCCAGAGGAACCCCACACAGACACAGAGAACACATACAAACTCCACGCAGGGAGGATCTGGGAAGCGAACCCAGGTCTTTTAACTGCGAGGCAGCAGCGCTACCCACTGCGCCACCGTGCCGCCCAGTGCTATACTTGTAACAGGCTATTCAAAAAATGACAAATAAAAAACAGAAAATCTATTCTTATTATAATTTGGTATTTTTTTGCTACTCCATTTTCCAACAAGCATGAAGTTACTCCATTTTAGGTACAGTATTTTGTCTTGCATTTCATTACTTTACAGTATGTCATTTTACATTATATTATTTTTCAATACAGATTGTTTCACAGAATACAGAACATTATGTAATGCCGTTTTAGACTACATTATATCATGCAATCATTCAAATTTGTATCATTAGTAATTATTTTTGTTCAATGATTTTAATCCTTTATTTGCCATATGCAGTTTCTTATAGTAGGAATTTGTCATTTTTCGTATAGCCAGACTTATCTTACAACTTTCACATACCCCAACCTACCCTTACAACTCTACTCTTAGAACTTACAGAGACACACACAGAGTTTTTTGGGGTCAGAGCACAGGGTCAGCTATTCTGTAAAGTGCCCCTGGAACAATTGCATATAAAGGGTCTTGCTCAAGGGCCCAACAGAGTAATATTCCTTCTGTCACTGCCAGGATTCGAACAGGCAACCTTCGAGTTTAGCCAGAGAGCCACCACTCCGCCTTATAATTGTGGCACAGTTGTTAATACTGCACCTCACGTTTCCACGGATCAGGATTTGATTCCTGTCCGCATCACAGTCTGTTTAGAGACACCATGTTCTCCTGGTGGGACTGGTTACCTCTCACATCCCAAAGAAATGCATGCTGAATTAATTAGCTGATTCTGGGATTAGGGTGGGAGTTTGAAGGAGGCTGCCCTTCATTGAACTTGCACCCCTTCCAGGGCTGGTTCTTGCTTTGTTTGGCTCTGGCACCCCATAAACATGTCATGGAAAGAGAATGAGTATTCTTTTGACAAGTGCATAGATACAGTTTTATAGCATGTATTATACATAACTCCATTCACGCATTCCTTCTGTGGGCTAACACGATTTGCCAAGATGGTAGACTATTTATTGAACTTGTAACATAAATACTGTACTGGCAATGTCTTCTCAGGAGATCATTTTCTCAGTGGTAAATCCTGAGGCCTTTCCATTAAAATAGCAGTGTCAGATGATGTCTGTAGCTATGGTATTATTGTCTCTCACTTGATACCTGGGGAGGTTTGGATTAGATGCCAGCCACTCCTTTTTATTCCTTCTTAAGCTCAAAACTGCTAACACTGAATATCATCTAGCAATTATTGTGATCTTATTACATTATATTTATTTTGACTATACTTCTGTAAGGTGCAGGTTTGCTCACATATCCAAACACTTTAAACATTTACAATATTTAATATTCACTAACAAACTTGAATACAGTAACCAAATTTAGAGTTGCAGAAGGAGGACATCCTTCTCAGTAGCATCAGGTACAAGGCATAAAGTAGCCCTGGACTCCAAGTGATCACAGGAATCACTCAATAGGTGGAGTTAGAACTGCCCATGGACCTAACAAACCCATCTTTGGGGAGTGGGAGGAAGTCCCATTTAGACACAGAACATTCATACTCTGCACAGAAAACAGTCAGATGTGGGATTTGAACCCAGGCTGTGTTGGATACCATACAAAAATATCTACCTGCCCTGTGATGGACTTGCATTGAGATGACACCAATGCAGGATTTCTAGAGAAGAATTATTTACTGTGATAGAAGACAGAAATTGTTGAGCTTGTTACCTTTGGTAGAATTTTTAGGACAGTGTTGAATAAATGCACATATATTTTGAAACCAGAGTCTGATGTAAGTTGGCAGAGTGTTGCAGTAGGGAGCTGACACATGCAGACAGACAAATAGAGGCCCGTGTGTGATCTCGCCAATGTAATTTGTGCAACGCTGGCATTGTTTGTCTGCCAAAGGCTGCTCAAGGGCATGCAGCAGACTTGGCAGGATGGAGGCTCCAGAGCCCCCAGGCCACTGTCTGCTTTTGGTGCCCGTTGCCCTCCAAACCAATTAAACTGTGTGATTATTAATGATTTACTTTTTAGCATTTTCAGTACCAGTACCTTCAATACCAGCAGAAGGGGAGAAACATTAAAATGAGATGAAGGAGCATTTTTTTTTAATTCAGTCCTCCTTTTAGTCACATTATAAAGGCATTGCATGCCCTCTTTGGGTAAAGGGGTGGTCAGCCCTTTACATTTGTGTTATAGATGAGCACTGAATGGACTGAAAGACAATTTGCTCTCCTATTGTTGGCATGCAGTATCTATAAAGCTAAACCAACCCCAAGCCATACCCTACTGGTTCTTTGTATTTATCCAAAGCAACCATCTAATGATTAAACATGCCCTTAGTATGCAGCCCCAAGTTGGATATTGCTGATGCAAATAATGGATGGATAAATGGATGGACTCTTCATTTTATAAAGGAACTAGCTGTGCTATCCATCTAAGAAAGGTTGAAATGTAAGTAATCAATGTAAACCTCAGTGTTAATGTTTACAGTGCATCATGCAATGGGTGTCTGTTATATGCTATTTGGTATAGGATTAATAAAAACAGTGTTAATGTTTATAATGTACCATCTGTTGGAATGACAAATGCAAAGCATTTTATTGCTAAAAATGTTTGTGATGCACCATTTTTTACAATGCCATAGACATAGCAACCAGATAAACACAAAGACACATATCCTTTAATTAAGGTGCATATACAGTCCATATACAAACTAATGGTAAGAGGGTCTTTTGTGACATAAGTCACCCATGACTACAGCACGTGTAAGCCCCCATAGTATGGGAATGTCAGAATACCACATGCTCTCTTTAAAATAATAGGTAATATTATAAGCGAGCAGCATGGTTGCGCATTGGGTAGCGCTGCTGCCTCGCAGTTAGGAGACCCGGGTTTGTTTGTTTGCTTGTTTGCATGTCCTCCCCGTATCTGCGTGGGTTTCCTCTGGGTGCTCCAGTTTCCTCCCACAGTCCAATGACATGCAGGTTAGGTGCATTGGCGATTTTAAATTGTCCCTAGTGTGTACTTGGTGTGTGGTTGTGTGCGTGTGTGTGTACACTGGGGTGGGCTGCCACCCTGCCCGGGGTTTGTTTCCTGCCTTGCTGGGACTGGCTCCAGCAGACCTCCGTGACCCTGTAGTTAGTATGGATGGATGGAATATTATGAGCACAGCTGTTACAGTGACTTAAATGTCCTCAGGAAATTCTACAAGTTGAGACACTAAAACTCAGCCTGTGGTTTGTGAAGAAGCTGATCAAAGATGTGGGATTGGCACTTCCTTTCCCTTTAAAGTGCGGAACAGATTGCATATGGGTTTATCTAAGTACATAATGTACTGCCATAATTAGCTAGAAGGGCTGAAGTTTGTTGCTTCCTCAGCATTTTCACCTAAGAAAAGGAGTCTGCCGAGTTAAGGATTTGAGTCAGAGAGTAAGGGGCTTGTGTAGATGTGGGACTGCTGGGATTGCTGGTCCAAACACAGATGAGCCTGTGGGACTGTACCACACCTCATTAATATCCTGCTTAGTTCTGGATTCCTTAAAACAAATACCTGTGCAAAGCCATATCCTGATCCCTAGTCTGCAACCATGATGAGATCAATGGCAAGCAAACGGAGAGCGTGTCATTCCTACATCATCAAATGAAGCAGACTGTGACTCGATATCCCTTGTGGTGAATGCATATCTACAACCTCTGCACAAAAGTCTCAGTATACGTAATTGAATTGCTTGATTGCCCTTAGAAACTCAGTCTCTATTTTCTCACTCATTGCCCTCATATATGCTGCATATCCTCTCTTTGACACACTAACACCGAGTAGTTTCGGTCAATGAATTATTCAGCACAGGTATATCAAGAAATGCAAATGGGGCTCCTTTATACCAATGGAAATATGCCTGTTTAATGCCTCACAGTGTTTTCTTTCTTTTTAGTCATTTTGGTTTGTATTTGAGAGGGGTGTCTTGTTGGTCATAGAATAAGGGGTTTGCCATTAGTCATAATATAATATTTTTTATTTAACTTAGATTGTGTTACAGCCCAAATTTTCCACTGGGGACAAGTTAGGTTAGATTAGATTATAAAAGTCAAAAAACAATTACCATCAAGAGTCAGACTTTATGTATTATACTTCCATTAAATGAATTTCAATGCATTCCCCATGTACCAAAAGCCTATTGGTAAGATGTTTGCTGTCTGTAAACATTGAAATCATGGTCTTGAAAATCAAGTATAAGGCAGATATGACTGCTAGCCAGTCTATGCTCTATTAGGACGTCAGTTCGCCAAACTGGAAGTCGTGCCAGAAGCAGGTGATGGGGCATCAAGCCCATTAACCTATCCCATGGACTTTGTCATTTCATTGTCAATCCAAATATATACTCTGTGGAAAAAAAGGCCTCCTTAAAGTGAAGTTGTCTGAGTGTGCCCTGTGGTGGACTGCCATCCAGTTTAGTGCCACATCCTGCCTCATCACCACTGCTGCTTTAATTCCCCCATTCCATAGTTCTCCTTCAGTCGAGGAGGCAGCACTGGACTTTGAGTTACTCTATCTATCTATCTATCTATCTATCTATCTATCTATCTATCTATCTATCTATCTATCTATTGTGACAGATAGGGGGCGCTATCGCTCCCGTGAACCCTTGTCCACAACTCCAGACACCACGTAAAAGTCCAATATTTGACTTTATTCAATTGACACAGTGCACAAAGCACCCTCTCCTCCACAATACTCATACAAATCACAAATAATCACAATAATACAATCCTCCGACGCGTTGCCACCCTTCCACCCAGCTCAACTCGCCGTCTGGGAGCTCTCACAGTCCTTTTAAATACCCTGACCCGGAAGCGTTCCAATCCCCAGTCCATGTGACTCTCAATCAGTCTTTGGTCCTCCCTGCAGCTCCCTCTTGCGGCCCCTGTGGTATCCAGCAGGGTCTTGTATAAAAACTACATGTCCCATGACTCCCTGCTGGTCTTTAGGGCACCTCCATACTGCAGGGAGGGCTCCATCTGGCAGCCTGGGGGTATTGGCCGGGATGACAAGCCGACCACATCTTACACTATCTATCTATCTATCTATCTATCTATCTATCTATCTATCTATCTATCTATCTATCTATCTATCTATCTATCTATCTATCTATTGTGCCTTGTGCTTCCTCCAGACCGCGAGGGGGCGTCCATCCTGGTTATGTTGGGGGGCCTCGGGTGAAGGGCTTGGAAGCTCAGCCCTGTAGGGACCCGTGTCCACCGCCAGGCGGGACCCCAGTGCCTGAATATCCCGGGGGCCCAGCACTTCTGCCACACCAGGAAGTGCTGGGGGGAAGACGACAGGGGACACCCGGATGGCTTCCGGGTACACAGCCGGCACTTCCGTCACACTGGGGCGTGGCTACCGAGGAATGCTGGAAAGCAGCTGGAGCCCATCCGGGTTCCTATTTAAGGGGCCGCCTCCCCCCAGTCATCGGCGGATGTCGGGTGGAAGAGGACGAAGCTAGAAAGGACGGGAGGTGGCCAGGAGAGAGAGGCACGAAGGACTGTGTGGCCTGGACATTGGGGGATCGGTGCAGGAGGCACTGGGGTTTGTGCACTGTAAATATTATTAGAAATAAACGTGTGTTGGGTGAAATATGATGTCCATCTGTGTGTGTCCAGGCCAGCGTCCACACTATCTCTATCTATCTATCTATCTATCTATCTATCTATCTATCTATCTATCTATCTATCTATCTATCTATCTATCTATCTATCTATCTATCTATCTATCTATCTATCTATCTATCTATCTATCTATCTATCTATCTATCTATCTATCTATCTATCTATCCCAAATCCACAGCACTACATAAACGAAACATGTCTACTAGAATCTATAAAAGTTCTGGTTTGCTTGCATAATATACTTTAAGACACACCAGCTCACTCAAATTCTATTCACACAAACACGTGATTTACAGGTAGTCTGGGAAAACATCTCAGTTGTCACCACAGTGGCTGAAAATTAAAAGTTGAACTACAATGAAGAAGTTGTTTACCTTGCAGACATTTAAAGATTTGGTTTAATTTCAGTCTAATTTGCTGCCCTCTCATTAAAGATAAGATGTATGTTAAGAATTTTAATTGTCAAGAAAAATCTGCTGAGTTTGGGACAGCCAAGCCATAACCTCAGGTAGAAAGTCTTCATTTGCTCTCCTGCTTTCAGCCACAAATGAGAGTTGATCAGGAGACTGTTATATATGTGCACTGTGGTATAATTGAATTATAGGGTTCGATTATGCAGCCATGTGCTGTAGGTCTGCATTTGGAAGAAGAGAGTTTGACTTCTTTGGCTTGAGGAGTTCTTGAAGAGAATAAAGAGAAGGAATTTGGTGTTGCACTTTAGGGCTCTCGGTGTTTCTCTTTTTCAGACATAACAGAGCCTAGATAATGATGCCACAATCTGTGTCTTATGGAAGAAATTACAGAGAATTCAAAATGTGGAGGCTATCGTGCTGTGAAAAATGGAAGGATCGATAGATAGAGGGTACAAAATGAATATTGAATAACCCAGAGAGTGAGCACAAAAGGTAGAAATGAAAGACTTACAAAAACTCTAACAATATAAAAATGCTTATTGGTGTATAAGGTCAATACTTTGAGATTAGAAACAGCATTTTTTATTGAAAAAGTGTCTAAGCAGCAAACACACATACTTCCTTTTCCCCAAATTAACATCTCTCAGATTTATTGTGTCTGTAACACTACATTGCAAAAAGTGGACAGACCTTGGACAACATGGCTCTCTTTCTCTCCAACTGATTTTACCATGTCATTGAGTATAATCATAATAAAAAAAGTCTAAACAAAGCGATACTTTGTAAGCCTGCTGGAAGACGTCACTACATGCATTGCAAACAGGCTAACATGCTTTTGATCTTTACTAGATATTTTTCCTTGGATTAGCCGGGTTGATGACTTGCATGTTAGGCATCCACTTGTATCTTTAATTAGACAAACTGGCATAGAAAAAACGAAATGTTTCTGTTTCAGGCTTAATATATTATGTTTCTTTAAGTTACTTTATTCATTACTGCATACAGTATGTTACTAAGTCCATTGCTACATATAAATTACAATTTATGGTTTGGCATACAGCAATGTACTTAATAACATCAAATTCCTATAACTCATTCATATACATAACCTGCTTATTCCAATACAGGGCTGTGATGTGCTGAAGTTTATCCTGCCAGCATCCTGGACAGAGTGCCAGATAATCAAAGGCACAATAATACATGGTCACATACTCACACATGGCCAATTCAGTGTCACCAGTCACCCTAAGCTACACATCTTTGTTGGAGGAATTAAAACCACAATGGAGAAGCCTATATGGACACAGATAAAACATACAATCCTCATACAGTGCCTGAACTTGAACCCCCGGGACTGTTGAGCTTTACTTTAGCAATGCTAATCTCTGCACCCCTATGCCACTCTTGCACAATGATATACAAATTGTATTATAAGAGGAAAAGAAACTATAGCAGACCATAAGAGTGAGCCATGTCCAAGCAGCAGGAGAAAACAGAATGACATTATGATGCACTGATGTTACCCGCTTGCCATCTGATGTCACCGCATGACATCAATTAAAGACAACATGTTCATAAAAGGCAGCTTCCTACCTGTCCGAGGGCAGAGCACAGGACTTCTGGGCCGGTTAGACCACATGTAGAAGATGCCTTCAAGCTTGAAATTCTACCAACTAATAGATCTCCTGTGGCTGGGTAGCAGGCTCCCCGAGAACAGTCCCTCTGAGCCATGGCCAGGCTGAGCAAGGCTGTAAACAAAGAATATTTTATCCATTTAGTACTGTTGTGTCTTTCTGAGACATTGCACTTTTTTCATAATAGGGAAATTGAAAATTCAGTCAGTCAGTCAGTCAGTCATTGTCCAACCCTCCATAACACCCTCATAACACAGGGGTCTGCTGGAGCCAATCTCAGCCAGTACAGGGCACAAAGCAGGAACAAACCTGGGCGGAGCACCAGCCCACAGCAGGGCACACACACACACACACCAAACACACACCAGGGACAATTTAGGATCGCCAATGCACCTAACCTGCATGTTTTTGGACTGTGGGAGGAAACCGGAGTACCCGGAGGAAACCCACGCAGACACGGGGAGAACATGCAAACTCCATGCAGGGAGGACCCGGGAAGCAAACCCAGGTCTCCCTACTGCGAGGCAGCATTGCTACCACTGTGCCACCGTGCCGCCCTAATTGAAAAATGACCAAAAGGCTATTGTTCAATTTCACTGAGCAAACCTCAGATGTCATATCAAACACACTGTTATTTCAGAGAATGCAATCTGAAAACAATTAACATATGCAGAAAACAAAAACAGCTAACATCCAAAGAATTAAATTGCTGTGTCTGACATGACCAAGATAAGCAACTCCATTCCAGGACAAGAGGGGGCACTATTGCAAAAAGGAATCATCTTCTTTTCCTACGGCTCAGAGAAGACGACCAGTGAGGGCCACCAGCCCTAACCATGACACTCAGAGCAAGCCCTGCCTTTAAAGGAGACAGCATCAGAACATGGCGTCTTATTCACATTCTGGAGTCAGTGGAAGATGAGCCCCTATGCAAGACCCAATCGATATTTTTAAGAGCAAAGGCCTCTTTTGTGTCTGACTATCTGATATATAATACACACCAAAACAAGAGGAATACTGTGCATTTGTCACATTTAGATATTTCCAACTCATGATGGGTAACCTCAGATATTGCCTGACATGTAAATCCTTAAGGTTTTGGAGGTTTAGCACCACTTATGAATTTTACTCTTTACTGTCATAATGTATTACCTTATTATAAGCCTCTTATTTCTTCACATGAAAGTCATTGGACCTGAATGGTTTTCATTTAGATTAAGTAAATTAGAAGACAGCAGAACACTTACCCAAACAATGGAGAAAAATCAACATGCTGATTTCAGTAAAGGATGCACCTATGAGTAAAAACAATCAGATTAAGGGGAGAAAAACTCAAGAAACAGCATTTGAAAATTAAAAATTTTAGAAAGCCATGAATTAAGCTTTGCTTTATATAGCACCATCCATCCATCCATTATCCAACCCGCTATATCCTAACTACAGGGTCACAGAGGTCTGCTGGAGCCAATCCCAGCCAACACAGGGCGCATGGCAGGAAACAAGCCCTGGGCATGGCACCAGCGCACCACACTTTATATAGCACCTTTCATAGCAAATAAAACATGTTTCTCCCACTACAATTCAATAGAACAAATCCTGTTTTTTAAACGTAGTGTTCTTCTTTACCAATATGTACAAAATGAAGACAGAGCATCTGATTGCCAAGTTCAGAAGATGATCTGGATGGTGTAATTTGAGCTCCTGAAATAAGCTGAATAGTAGTGAGATATCAAAATAAGCATACAGGCAGATGGCAAAAGTCCCTGTGCGTCATTTATAAATTATTATTGTGAAAAAGAAAGAATGCAGCATTTGGAATTGGGGTTGATAAGGCATTTCATTTCACAGTGCTTTGAAGGCTTTATGTCCATAGCTTATACATGCAGATATGAAATGTTAAGTTAATTAATTGAAATAAGTTAAGCAATGTGGCCTCCAGAAGCTGGACTTCAGTTTCATATTCATTGTAAATCAGGAGGTGCAGTACCAGTTATGTACCAATTATAGTTTTTAAGTTTCTCATAGAGATATTTTGATAAATTGGAACACAATCCCAATCTTTTTGACATGTTTCTGTGATTAATATTTTATTGAGTATGTCAGCTGTAGAGTCCAACTCAAATGAACAGGGGGTCTGAATTATTAAAGCGCTTTTGAACAGAAGGCAGGAACCTCACTAGCATTCTCACAAGTTCATTGCACCTCTCAGATAACACTTCTATGGCTCCTGCCTGGTGCACTGCCTTCCCTCAGTAAGCTCCTGAGATTCCATGAATAATAAATAACATTGAAATCCAAATAGAAGTGTCACCTTTAGCCATGCGATTTTATATTGTCTTATAGTGCATTTATTCATTTATCACATAATCTTTTATATCCAGAGTAATGATGTGCACTCAGCTGCACAGTTCAATGAATCAATCAATCAATCAATCAACATTTATTTATATAGCACATTTTCATACAAGAAAATGTAGCTCAAAGTGTTTTACAAAATGAAGAATAGAAAAATAGAAGACACAATAAAAAATAAACATAAGTCAACATTAATTAACATAGAATAAGGTCCGATGGCCAGGGTGGACAGAAAAAACAAAAGGCTAGAGAAAAAAAATTAAATCTGTAGGGATTCCAGACCAAGAGACCGCCCAGTCCCCTCTGGGCAAATGAACTCCTACTCTTATTTAATTCTAAAATGCGTTAAATTAATTTTTCATAGTTTAACTAAATTTGTAGGCTCCATTTACTTTGTCAGTCTCGTGTTTATCCTGCAGTATTATTTTGTAATCCTAACTTGTTTTGATTTCTTATACAAGTTGGTTTTCTTCTCTTGCTGTGTCTGTTTTAATGGGAGTTATGAAGTAGCGGTGAGGTCATATCTTAGTCGAAATCGGATAACAAAAATATTTCCAAATTTCCAAATTTGGAAATGAAGATTCTCAATTAAAGGCTGATTTTTTCAAAGACAGAGCAAGTTGTTTCTCTGATTGAACTCAAATGCAGCATTTATTTTGTAAGGCTCCTTGTTATTGAGTTTACTGTGAAAGTGCTGTATAAAGTTAAGATTTATGGCTTGGTAATGAATGTCAGATAGTTAAGGCTAAGGCTATTACAAAAATACACATTTTTCCTAATTTAAAAGAATAAAAACACTCCAGCAGACCCCTGTGACCCTGTAGTTAGGATATAGTGGGTTGGATAATGGATAGATGGAAAAGCATTCTGACTGATAAACAGATAAGCAAACAGAAGAAAAAAAGCCCAAAAAATGGAACTGATTGAATTACCTACAGAGAGATGCAATGGCTACAGAGATGAATAGAAATGTGATAATAATAGTAAGTAGCAAGGACATCTTAAGATAAAAACAGAAAAGTATAACAGACGAGAATGGTGAACGGACAGGCCTGCTGTTTTAAAGACAGATAATTGGCAGGCAGCAGAACAGACAGGCAGATTGGGATACTTAAAGACACATGAAGAAAGAGGTCAGTAGAACTGGGAGATAAATACACAAACACAAAATCTGAATAGAAAGCCTAGACAGAAAGATAGACGGGCGATTCTTGTGAAACTGATTTGCCGATAAAGAGACAGACACATTTAAAAAAAGAAGGAAAGAATATATCAGACTGATAGGCAGAAGGACCAGTAAGCAAACAAAATGGAAAAGTAAAAACAAAAATCAAAGCAACAGGCAGACAACATGATAGACGACAGTGTGAGATTGAAGTGATGGATTATCACATAACGTTACTAAACTTTCTAAATAAAATGTGAAAGGTTTATGAAAAGTCAGATTGATAGAATCAATAAAGAACAGATGGAAAAAGACTTTAAGTCTAATTATTACTTGAAAGTAAACATGTAAAATGAAAAGGAGAGCGATGACAAATAGGTCATTACAAAATGACCAGGTTAAGACATAGAAGAGGCTGAAATAACAGAAGGACAAAGAAAGGCTGATAAAACAGTAAATGAGAAAAGAGCAATAGGCAAAGATTAAGAGGACAGACAGGCAGAGAGACAGTAGGACACACAGCACATATCAAAATATAGAGGGGTGAAAAAAATGGATTTTATATATGAATACAATCTGATCAGGATCAAGTATTGCAAATATGAAATAGAAAACCAAAATATACTACAGAGAAATAAAAATGAGAGTAAAGTCAATTGAGCAAAAGGGAGAAGTGACAGTAAGAAAAGTGGATGGAAAGAGAGAGGCTAAAGAAACGGAGCAAGAATTGACAGGCCGATGCATCAGAGGGGACAGAAAGAGAAAAATCAGCCAAAAGGATGCACTTACCAATCCCAGTTGTGTCTTCACTGGTGCACAAATGAACAGTAAAATGTTTTGCCCAAGCTTTTCCTCTGTATTTAAGAGCGGGCTCACCTGTGTAAGGGTGCGGTGATGATGCAGGAATGTGTCAGAAAACCAGGAATACGGTCCCTCCCTTCCTTTAAGCTAGCCAAGTCTGAGCTGTAATACGGAAACATTCAGGATTCATCCAGCTCACCTACACACTGATTTTGGAATAGTCTCTATTGTACTAAATACATCAAAAAAGCTATGTAAGTTAAAATGTAGAAAACATCTAAAATTAAAAGTAATATTAATGGAGAATTCATTAATATTCATTTGTTGTCCAGTGGAAGGATTTCTTTCTTTCTGAAAACTTTAGATAGATAGATAGATAGATAGATAGATAGATAGATAGATAGATAGATAGATAGATAGATAGATAGATATATAGAGGAATTGTAGATCAGGCCCTATGGTCCATACTGTTATAGATGATGTTATGCAATGTGGCACCACTAAAAATATTGTGGAAAGGAAACTGAGGTAATAGAGAGCAACTATGGATAATATAAAGGCTTTTAGATCACTTGCAAAAAAAAAAAAAGAATATGTAAGATATAAGGGACAAGACCAAGATGCAGAAGTTGCATGGATGGAAGCGGGATGTCACAGAAATGAGGATGGTGATATTTGGAGTAACAAAGCTTGCTATGATCAGGAATGAGAGAATCAGTGGCACAGTTAAATTTGAGGAACTCTCGAAGAAAAGACAGAAAAGAAGGTTAAAGTGGAATAGGTATGGCATGAGAAGAGAGCTAAGCAACGCAGGGAAAAGAATCACATGTTTAGCAGTGTAAGGATGAAGGAGAAGTGGAAGACTAAAGAGAAAATGGATGTGAAGTTGGGTGTCAGGTAAGGATGCAAACAACACACGACAGTGGAGGTGGCTGGTCCAATATAGCACCCCACATGAAAGTGGGAAAAGCTTAAGAAGAAGAAGAAAATAGATAGATAGATAGATAGATAGATAGATAGATAGATAGATAGATAGATAGATAGATAGATAGATAGATAGATATGAAAGAGCAACTCAAAGTCCGAGTGCTGCCTCTTCGATTGAAGGAGAATTATGGTATGGGGGATTTAAAGCAGCAGTGGTGACAAGGCAAGATGCGGCATTAAACTGGATGGCAGTCCACCACAGGGCACACTCAGTTTCAATTTAAGGAGGCATTTTTTTTCCACAGAGTATATATTTGGATTGACTAATGAAATGACAAAGTGCTTGGGGTAGGTTAATGGGCTTGATGCCCCATCACCTGTTTCTGGCACGACTTCCAGTTTGGCAGACTGAGATTCTAATAGAGCGTAGACTGGCTAGCAGTCATATTGGCCTTATACTTGATTTTCAGGTCCATGTTTTCAATGTTTACAGACAGCAAACATCTTACCAATAGGCTTTTGCTACATGGAGAATCCATTAAAGTTCATTTAGTGGAAATATAATACATAAAGCCAGATCCTCTTAAGAAAGCTGACTCTTGATGGTGATTGTTTTTTGACTTTGATAATCTAATGGATTTGTCTTAAAGTTCATCTTAGAAACCTATGATAATTTCTGTTTGGTGGACACTAGTTGTATGTAAAACCCATCTGTGACTTGGCATTGAGAAACTTTCTGACAGGGACAGAAAGGTATGTCTAATATCAGTAGCCCGGGGATATAGAATTCTGACGCACTCTTCTGTAACTGGGTTCGGTTGGCTGACTCCTCCTCAGACAAACACAATAATCATCTGCCAGGCAACGCCCTGGCGCACAACATAGCAGGCCCAGGCATGGGTGATTACCGCAACCGCAGCTCTTTCATGTCAAAGGAACGTTTATTTATTGTTGTATATCAAAAAGGAAAGGTTAACACAGAGGGTGAATGTGAAGTGTTACAGACACAATGTAAATGTTTTTCTATTAAATGGTCATACTGTTAGGGGCACAATATGGTTTTCTTGTTCTCTTTCTCTCTTACTTCCATGAGGCCTTTCAGTGTCCTTCACAAGCAGATAATAAACACTTTTTATTTGGATCACCATGCCTTAAAGCTGAATGCTGCATCCTTGTACTCAGTGATTATAAACATTTAAAGTGGCTTATTTTCATATTTAGCATCTTCTTCAGGAGGCTATTTTAGACAACATAATAACTTAGTAACATTTATTTTTGACATACGTGTGGAATATGCATTGAAGTCTAGGTGATGATAACATTTATGTAAACATAGAAGAACTTTACAGAACATGGATAAGCATCACATTACTTTCTGGCTTCAATCAATGACCCAGAGGGAATATTTATTCTTGAAACTCTGGGTGGAGATGATGAAGATTTTAATAGTCTACATGAGTCAACTTGTAGCTTAGTACTCCTTATTGCAGTATGTTCATTAAATACTCTGATGTATGCAGTTCATAATGTTTATTTTGTAAGGTGCTCTAGGATACTGATTGAAAGGAAAGGTTCATTCATAAATCCTCCCATATTCTGATCATATCATTCAGTGTTACAGGGAGCTAATTCTTACCCTGGCAGCATGTTGGTAAAGTGGACCTAGATGGGGTGGCAGTCCACCACAGGGCACACTCATGTACAGTTGTGGCCAAACATTTTGAGAATGAAACAAGTACAAGTATTTGTTTCACAAAGTTTGCTGCTTCAGTGTTTTTAGATCTTTTTCTCAGATGTTTCTATGGTATACTGAAGTATAATTACAAGCATTTCATAAGTTTTAAAGGTTTTTATTGACACTTACATTAAGGTTATGCAAAGAGTCAATATTTGGTACCAAAACATCATCTGAGAGCAACTTCTCCCAACCATCCAAGAACAGTTTGTTGACAAAAAATGCCTTTTCCAGCATGACGGAGCACTGTGCCATATGGCAAAAGTGATACCTAAGTGGCTCTGGGAACAAAACATCAAAACTTTGGGTCCATGGCCAAAAAACTCCCCAGACCTTAATCCCATTGAGAATTTGTGGTCAATCCTCAAGAGGCGGGTGGACGAACAAAAACCCACAGATTCTGACAAACTCCAAGCATTAATTATGCAAGAATGGGCTGCCATCAGTCAGGATTTGGCCCAGATGTTGACTGACAGCATGTCAGGGCAAATTGCAGAGGTCTTGAAAAAGAAGGGCCAACACTGCAAATATTGAGTCTTTGCATAAACTTAATGTAATTGTCAATAAAAGCCTTTGAAAGTTATGAAGTGCTTGAAATTATACTTCAGTATATCATAGAAACATCTGACAAAATGATCTAAAAACACTGAAGCAGCAAACTTTGTGAAAACCAATACTTGTGTCATTCTCAAAACTTTGGTCTCCCACCTGTAAGTCAGAAGGAGGCATCACTCTGTGAACAAAGCACAACATACGCCAGAGTTCCTGTGTGACTGACCTATTGTAAAGCAAGAAATGAGATCTGAAGCCCAATTATGGCTACCTGACATTTTCATTTATTTCACTGCCTCCATGCCATTGGGCGCTTGTATTTTTATTATTTTTGCTCAGAAGAAAACGGGATTTAGTGTCCCATCATTTATTGTTCGAGATATGTGATCCCTCACTCAGCCATAACAGATTTAAACCCAGAATGCTGAATCTGTAAGGAGTAGTGCTTACCATTGTACTACCATGTTGCCCACAATGACCATTGAGTTTTATAATAAAGTTTGATTACTTTTAGTAAGAAATGAAACATTTAAGTTTCAATTCACATGCTGTTTTGATAAAATGATGCTAAAATTCATCTTGCTCAACTCACTAAAGAGTTTTTAGGGTTTTCAGTTTTTTTTTTGTGTGTAGATGATAGATAGATAGATAGATAGATAGATAGATAGATAGATAGATAGATAGATAGATAGATAGATAGATAGATAGATAGATAGTGTGAGATGTGGCCAGCTGGTCATCCCGGCCAATACCCCCAGGCTGCCAGATGGAGCCCTCCCTGCAGTATGGAGGTGCCCTGAAGACCAGCAGGGAGTCATGGGACATGTAGTTTTTATATAAGACCCTGCTGGATACCACAGGGGCCGCAAGAGGGAGCTGCAGGGAGGACCAAAGACTTCTTCGTGCCCTATAACCCGGAAGTGCGTCAGAGGAAGAGCGACGTGCTTCCGGGGTGAAAAGAAAGGACTTGTCCCAGACCCGGAAGTGATTGAGAGTCACATGGACTGGGGATTGGAACGCTTCCGGGTCAGGGTATTTAAAAGGACTGTGAGAGCTCCCAGACGGTGAGCTGAGCTGGGTGGAAGGGTGGCAACGCGTCGGAGGATTGTATTATTGTGATTATTTGTGATTTGTACGAGTATTGTGGAGGAGAGGGTGCTTTGTGCACTGTGTCAATTGAATTAAGTCAAATATTGGACTTTTACGTGGTGTCTGGAGTTGTGGACAAGGGTTCAAGGGAGCGATAGCGCCCCCTATCTGTCACAATAGATAGATAGATAGATAGATAGATAGATAGATAGATAGATAGATAGATAGATAGATAGATATGAAAGAGTAACTCAAAGTCCAGTGCTGCCTCCTCGATTGAAGGAGAACTATGGACTGGGGGAATTAAAGCAGCAGTGGTGATGAGGCAGGATGTGGCACTAAACTGGATGGCAGTCCACCACAGGGCACACTCAGACAACTTCACTTTAAGGAGGCCTTTTTTCTATGATAAATAGATAGATAGATAGATAGATAGATAGATAGATAGATAGATAGATAGATAGATAGATAGATAGATAGATAGATAGATAGATAGATAGAACTATATTTGTCCCCATGGGGAAATTTGGATTTTCTTTTTTTACAGAAGCTCTTTAAATAAATACATAAACACACATACATTATAGTCTGAACACACACCAGAACAACTAAAAAGGAAGAAAATTAAAAAGAAAGAAAACTTCTCACTTGGGAGTTATAGTCACAGTGAAGTATTACGCAGTTGTATTGCTGTTGGCATAACGTTTTTTGGCATATTTCAGCTTAATGATTTGTTGGCTGAAAGTTCTCAGTGTTAGTGTATCAGAGAGAGGATGTGCAGAATTGTTCATAATGACGCTCATTTTTGTTTTAATCCTCTCCTTCACTTCAATCTCCAGGAGGTACAGAGTTTGTGCTATAACTGAGCTTGCCCTTTTAATTAGCTTGTTGATTTGGTGGGCCTTTCTTGAAATGATGTTACCAGCCCAGCACACCACAGCACAGAAATCACACTGGCAATCACAGAGTTGTAGAAGATGTGAAGGATCACACTACATCCACATTATAGGAGTGCAGTCTCTTAAGAAGAAAGAGCCTGCTCTGCCCTTTCTTGTATAGTTATAAGACAGTCCAACCTGTCATTGATGTGGACCCCCAAGTACTTTTAGAAGTGGACCTCCTCTACATCCACTCCTTGAATAGTGACCATATACAGAGGCTCTTTGGTGTGGTGAAAGTCAGTAACAAGTTCTTTGGTTTTATTTCTGCACCATGAAACAAAATTCTCTAACCAACTCCTGAACTCCTTATCAATACACTCAGAATCACAAAATGTCTGGTTGCTTTGCAAGGTCATATACCTCTTCATAGGTATTATATATATATATAAAAAAAGTTTGTTGACTTTGTGGAGCTCATTCTAACAATGTTCACATCATGTAATATAATCCATTCAAGGTCATATACACATTTATAGGTATTATATAAAATAAAGTTTGTTGACTCTCTAACAATATTCACATCAAGTAATATAATCCATCCATCTATTTATTTTCTGACCCAGTTAATCTATTTTTAGGATCATGACATGCCAGAGGCTGTTTTGGCAGCACCAGGTGTTCCAGCTTTGGACAGAATGCACAGTCATGCTCGCCCCAACAATGTCTTGCACAAGGTCAATTCCCTGCATGTCTCTGGGTTGTAGTTGGAAAATCAAAGTACAAGGAGAAAAACCAGTGCTGGCACAGTGACAGTGACCAGGCTGGGATCTAAGTCTGGTCTCCTAAGGCTGTAAGGTCACATCACTAACCAATTAACCATTCATAATTTAGTAAAAACCATGATGAAAATCAGTACGGGTATTCATTACATTACACTTTACATGACACCCATACTGTAGAGCAGGGATCCTCAAGTTTGGTTCCAGAGGGAAAAAGTGACTGCAGGTTTTCATTCAAACCAATCTCCTGATAAGAAAACTTTGTAATTTAATTAAATGTCTTATTATGGTTTTCATTCAGTCCATACAAACGTCTATCACATTGTAGATTTTCCTTTTCTGAGAACAGAATGTATGTATGTTTTGTGGTCAGGAACAGATTTGCAGTTCTTGGTCCTTCGTTTAGACCAAGAAGTACAAATCCATGCATTTTGTGGTCAGGAGCAGATCTGTACTTCTTAGTTCTTGCCTCTTCTCTTTCATTTATTTCTAAATATTTTATTAACACAGATACTTCATGATGCATATGCTCATTTTTAAAAGGGGTCAGGTGAGCTGGTGAGCTCTCAGTTCCTTTGTGTTTTGCAAGTCATTATTAACTGATAGCTGGTTATGAAAATTGGAAACAACTAAAAACCTGAATGCAGCTGCTTAAAATTTAAGTAAGTCATGAAGGTCTCTGAATCATGACATGTGAGTTAACTAAAATTAAACCCAAAATCGTGCATTGCTTTAGCAACAACATAATGGGTTCTAATTAATAAATTGGTTCAAAGAAACACTTATAGCTACTGTGGCCCTCCAGGACTAATTGAAAACCCTTGGCTGCAGGAGTTTGTTCCAATTCAGTTCTAAATCTGAAGTCAATTATTGCTGATGCACAAGCAACAGTTTTGTCCTTTATGTTATTTAAATTATTTATTTGAGTCATGAAAAGCTGCATTCGCTGTAATTAATTTCTCCTTGCTAACTATAAAATGTAGATTTCCAAGTGCCTCATTTATAAAACTTTGCATGGATTCGAGCGTGAAAATAAGCGTATGACAAAAAACAGGACAATGCTTATGCAATAAAATCGGATTTATAAAACTTGCTGCATGCACGTTTCTACTCAGTTTACTTTTATAAATCACAATAACCTTGTAAATGTGTGTATGTGATGTCACAAAAATGACACAAAGTCATCAAAGAGGTTTGGGGCAGCCACCTGTATAATGTGCCTTGGCTGCAAAAAGGTTAAGTAACTGCAAGATGTTCACAAGTCCAAGTCCAAAACAGAACTAACTTTGGTTGCTGGAGATGGTAGCTTTTAATGCCAAGACCAGAAGTGACGTCAGCAGTGGCGTTGAGACTGGAAGTGACATCATCAGTGGTGCCGGAACCAAGCGGGATTTCCTGTGGATGGTCTTCAAGGGATTGAGAAAGAAAGTCAGTGCACCTTACTGCCCCCTGGTCTGGTGAGGAATTACTATCATTCAGGCCCTTTAGCTGTCTCCCAATCGCACGTGTGTGACAGTGAAAACACCTCAAACCCTGCCTGGTTGTCACACTGGAGCAGCTATATACATACATACATACATGCATACATATTCAGTCCTGATGCTGCAGAGCTTTATTGACTGGTAAAGCAGCACCCCTCTAGACACACTGAGACCCCATCACATTCATTCGCGAGTGCATAAGATCATGAACATAATTATAGCACCTCTCCTCGTTGTTGTGGAGTTCAGGAAAAGGAGTAAGGTGCCAGCATCTGAGTAGGTTGCCATTACTACCTGACACATGTAATGACAAGGTTGCCATTATAATAAATAGTACAAGCCATATGAAAAACTGAGGGTTTGGCAGGTTACCTTACCAACAGGCAGGCTATCACATACAGCACAATCAGCAAGTCGTCTGCTAATGCTGCTTTGCCTCAAAATAAATGAATGACTCAGGCTACTGAGCCATGATGTTTGTCAGTCTCATCTTGGCCTCATAGATGGCTTGTGCCTTATTGGAATATAACTGCTTACAGCTAACAAAAGCAGCTTCATTCTCGCTAGATGCCTTTATTGTAATATGAGTGCAGTAAAATGCTATGATTATGTTAAGAAAATGAGACACTTTTTTGCATATTGCCTTTTTATTTTGTCAAAAACATGTTATGTTTTATGCATGTACACCCACACCATACAAAAACTGTATGTACTGTATAGCCTTGCCGGTTGGTTGTTTTAACACAGCAGGAATGATAAAGTGAAGCTTGGCTGAGATTCCAGACCCGTTCCTTGAGTTCCCTGAGAAGTGACAACAGGTAGCCTACTGTATATAAACTGATAAAAAAAACAAAAAAAGTTCTTCAATGTAAACACCCAGCAATGAATATCTTAAAAGGGAACTAAAATACTGTCTGTACATCATTATTATCACTTTTGAGGTGTAATGTGTGTGACATGTCAATGCACATTATAATAAAGGCTTAATTTTTGAGTGGAAAGCTTTATAAATCTTACCCTGATCTATCTATCTATCTATCTATCTATCTATCTATCTATCTATCTATCTATCTATCTATCTATCTATCTATCTATCTATCTATCTATCTATCTATCTATCTATCTATCTATCTATCTATCTATCTATCTATCTATCTATCTATCTATCTATCTATCTATCTATCTATCTATCTATGTGTTTAGGTTTTGTAGGCAGCAAAGTGTTGTACAGAACAGGCCAGGGCCCAACATGACTCCAAGACTGAGAGGAAAGAACACAACTTAGTAACTTGTTTTCAGATTGCCATGACCTTTTGTGTAAAGAAGTGGTCCAAGAGTTTTTAATTGTGTTGCCATTTAAATTTCAATCAATGCTTCATTGAAAGATCTTGGTTTATTTTATGGATTTGAGACTGCTGAAGTCCTGTATTTGGTGTAAACCTAATGGTTTCTGTTCAAGACTAAAGCAGTTGATATTTCTAAGCCTTTCTTGTGCTGCTATGTCTTTTTTTTTTGAAGGATTGTGATTAGAACTGAACAGGACTCCGTAAGACAAAAGAGTTGACACATGATGTCCCTTGACTTGAATTGATCATTTTTAAAAACTCTACAACTGAAATGTTATATACTTAACTTTTGCATATGAATGCTGACACAGCATCTTATTTCCCCAGCTAACTTATTGTCTTTTTCATTGCTTCTTCATGTTGAATGTTGGTGTCTCTGAGCTTCCTGAAGCTTGCTTTAAGTGACATTAAGGGGAGTGAAAGCCTTAGCCATTGGTAAGGCAGTATGTGTCACCAGTCTATTACAGGCCACACTCACAATAGGTCAGTTTATAGACAGCAATTAAACAATCGCAGGCCATATCTGAGAAGTGAGAGGAAACTGGAGTTCCTGCAACAAAACTGCACACTTGCAATTGCCAGTTAAAAACAAAAGCCTGGGTATGTGTGAATGAGAGGCGGCAGTATGAAACATGCCACTGAGATATGCTCTGTTTATTTATTTATTCTAATTGACAACTCATAGGCTGCCTTATCTTGAGTTATAAAATGTTATTTACATTTGACAAGCCATTCACATGATAACAGCACATGATATTGACTGGCTGTTGTGTTCTTCATGAAGAATAAATCCATTTACTGCTGTCATAATTCTGTGCTTTTATGTTGATAAACATGATGTGGGGTGAGGGGTGAAGGTGCAAAAAGAAGACGTGAGTGGATCAGGTGAGATGAGGGTGAGTGCATGACATGGACTTGTGGACTTTCAAAAAAAAAATACCAAGAAATAGGCAGAGAAAATCTCATTTCACACCACTGAAGCCTGATAATTTGTCTACAAGGCCCTTGTACTTTTGAGGCCATGAGACAACCTACAGTTCATAGATACAGATTTTACCAGTGGGAGCAACGTAGAGTCTTCTAGAGTTGGGGTTCTCAAACATTTTTAAGCCAAGGCCCTCCAAAACATTGTACCATCTGGTCAGGGCCTCCCACTATTATTAATGGATGGTGTGAAGCAGAATATGACCTTGGATTCTTAGTTGCTGCTAATATTAGGCACACAGCTTGATTTCAGATGATAGTAGACCTTTTAATCAAAGTAAATACTTCTGCCATATACTGTATGTGTTTAAAAGTTGTGTGATATCTCTAGGAAGGGGGTTCTCAACTTTTTTCTTGGCATACCCCCTGGAATGTTTTGAAATACCACTGTTTTTTCAGTCTTAAATTGTTAAATACTGAATGAACTTTTATTAGATACAAACATCAAAAGTTGATGTTTCTTCAATCCCCATCTCTAATATTGTATATTAAGTGTTTACTGATAGTTTTTTGTGTGGGTGTGGCAGTTACAAGTAAATTCAGATCAAAAGAAGTATTCACAAGTTATACAATACTTCAGGTCAAAAAAGAGCAAAATACTCAATGTGCAAGCTTAGTCTGCTTCTTGGGTTATACAGTTGACCCGTTCGGTTCTCCCTGTTCCAGTATTTATTTTTTAAGGAATGATGAAGGTTCCTGAACATTGACAACTTTGTCTGATATACCTGTTGACTAATATTAAAAAGAGCAGTGAAGGGCCATGGTGGTAGATGAGATCACCAGGCTAGAACAGAATCTATCTATCTATCTATCTATCTATCTATCTATCTATCTATCTATCTATCTATCTATCTATTACATAAAAGCAGTGTCCCAGGGCCGCCAGGCATTAGCTGGGTAGACATTTGGAGGATGCCACAAGAATCTGATAAGGCATCCTCTTTGAAAACTTCTGTTCTAGAGTAAAGCATATTCCAGGAAATTAAGAAAGGCTACAAAGTGCCACATCATTTTAGGATTAACACATAAGAGCCCAAAGTATACACCATCCAACCTCTGCTCCTTAGAGACAAGCTGACTGAGATGTGAGTAGACTCACACCTGGTGGCATGGATTGTCTTACAGACAGACCTCAGTATGTGCGTCTTGGGAACTGCAGGTCTGACATCGTGTGCAGCAATACAGGGGCGCCACAGGGGACTGTACTTTCTCTGGTCCTGTTCAGCCTATATACATCAGACTTCCAATATGACTTGGAGTCCTGCCACGTGCAAAAGTTTGCTGATGACACTGCTATTGTGGGCTGCATCAGGAGTGGGCAGGAGGGGGAGTACATGAAGCTAATCAAAGACTTTGTTAAATGGTGTGACTCAAACCACTTACATCTTAACACCAGCAAAACCAAGGAGCTGGTGGTGGATTTTAGGAGGCCCAGGCCCCTCATGGACCCTGTGATCATCAGAGGTGACTGTGTGCAGAGGGTGCAGACCTATAAATACCTGGGAGTGCAGTTGGATAATAAATTGGACTGGTCTGGCAATACTGATGCTTTATGTAAGAAAAGTCAGAGCAGACTATACTTTCTGAGAAGGATGGCATCCTTCAACATCTGCAGTAAGATGCTGCAGATGTTCTACCAGACGGTTGTGGCGAGTGCCCTCTTCTACGCGGTGGTGTGCTGGGGTGGCAGCATAAAGATGAAAGACGCCTCACGCCTGGACAAACTTGTTAAGAAGGCAGGCTCTATTGTAGGAATAAAGTTGGACAGTTTAACATCTGTGGCAGAGCGACGGGCATTAAGCAAACTCCTGTCAATCATGAATAGTCCACTGCATCCACTGAACAGTGTCATCTCCAGGCAGAGGAGTAGCTTCAGTGACAGACTTTTGTTGACTTTTCCTCCCCCACACTATGCGACTCTTCAGTTCCACCCGGGGGAGTAAATGCTAACATTACTCAAAGTTATTGTCTGCTTTTTCATTTTTTCATTTTTATTACTATTTATTTTAATATTGTTTCTTTGTATCAGTATACTGCTGCTGGATTATGTGAATTTCCCCTTGGGATTAATAAAGTATCTATCTATCTATCAATGGGACTTGGATGATGGACCAGTCAGTTGTGTCTCTTTTGCTTTGCTATGAGCTCTTTTCAGATCACAAACATATAGAACCTTACAAGCAGCATGCAGGGCTAGAATTGCTGAGTCTAGCTCTTTGGTAACTGGACCACACTGGCCACTCAGAAACCAGTGCCCTCCTAGCCATTGAGTCAGCAATGTTTATCTACAATGTTTATATCCTTTTTGCTCATTTGGACCACTTTGTTTATGTTAATATTGTTGGTCATTTAGCTTCAATGTATATATGTATCTTTACTTATGTTCAGTGTGTTCTGTGTTTGGTACCTAAAGAGGTGGGGCCACCTGCCCATCATCACAAGAGACTGACCTCAGCACTATAAACACTGAAGAAAACCCATGGATCCTAGCAGTTCATTGTCCATGTGCAAGTGGTGTGGTGAGTTTCTTAAGTGATAATTTTGATTAATGTGATTTATTTGGATTTTGTGACCTTTCTCTCTGCCCTTTGGCCACACTTTAACTTTTCTGTTGGGACTGTATTCGCTTTTTGGATTGCCTGTTTTTGTAGACATTGCCTTCTGTGCCTTTGTGCTCTTCTGAGCTTATTTTTGTTCAAAAGAGGTGTGGTTAAAATAAATATTTGTATTAATGAAGATTCTTCATTGCCCTTTTTGTCATTAGCCAGGGTTTGGCAGTCTTTACCCCTCTGGTGGGAATTTAGGAATATTTTTTGGCACTTGTGTGCTTTGGAACTCTCTAGTTCATAACAACATTAGAAGGCATGAGTCTGTGCCCTGTGAAGGCCTAGTTTCACGTTTAGCACACTTTTTTAAAATCATCAAAAGGCCTTTGTGAACTTCAGACACCAGATGTAGTCTTCTTTAGATTTACCATGGACAAGCTGTTAAAAAATGTCCGCAGTATTGTGGTCATGCTGCAACATTCACATGTGGGTGTGAGTGTGATTGACATCCCATCTAATGCTACTGGGATAGGTTCTGAAATGGGTTGGATGAATGTGTTTTGTGTTAAATTCATTTAGTTGTCCAACTAAAAAAACAGTGATAAGTAGATTAGTTATTTTATTAACTAGCTGATAGTTATTTTATGCACAGAATGCAACTTTAATGCCAAAATCATTAGGCTATAATCAAGTTACCACAATGGAATATACACATTAATCACTGTTCATTATCAGTATTATCCATTCATTTATTTTTAGGTGCATTCACATATAATGTGAAAAGCACTTATTGCAATCTCCAGGGCCCTCATTTATAAATGGTGTGTATGCACAAAAATGTTGCGTATTCCTGTTGCCATGCTCACATTGCAATGTATAAAAACTAAACTTGGCGTAGAGCCACACACATTTTCATGCCAGCTAAATGCTTGGTGTACGCAAGTTCTCCGCTCGGTTTTGAAAACTAGCAGCACCCAGCGTCAAAACAGTGCTTTTGTTCCTGTGTGGTTTGCCTTTCTTTTTTAGATACACATCTCTGACGAGACTTTATCAAATACATTGAAATTTACCGCATATTGTTTATTAGATTAAGGCATCTGATTGTAATTAACCCGTAACAATATAATGGTCCACAGAATGGCCAAACTATTCCAAATACCATAGCTGCTTTAGCATTGTTACCGTCAAGTATTTATCCCACTGTATCTGAGTGGGGAATCACAGCTCTACAGCAGCTGATCGGAAAGAGAATTATCGGTATATTGCATCAAGCACATGCTGCCTCAGCCATGCGCATATTTTATTGAACTGCATTGTGGTTCAGAAACAGTTTCATCCCAAGAACTATAAACAAACTCAATCAGTCCATCAAGTGCTCCTTGTAGAACTGTTTGTACTTATAAGTACAATTACCTCGCTGTAAACTTGCACTACAGTTATAATATTGCACAACCTGAGCCTCTTTATAAAATGCGCATTTACATATGATGACAATTTCATTTTTAAGATGAAGTGCAGCAAAATATGTTTAAGACATTATATAAATAAAATGTTAACATCATTTAAATAATCTATATTGTTAATATTTAAGCATGTGAGGACACGATGTTGCAGCACTAGCAACGAGCTGGCACCACATTCGGGATTGTTCCTGCCAACCTGGATGGATAGATGGATAGAATAATTAAACATGTACTATGAAGATATTTCAATGTTTCTTAAAAGTTTTGAAGAATCAGCATTCTAAGTTTACAGATGGCTTGACATCTATTACAGAGCTGGTTGTCTGGCGATTGGTTACTTGGAGATAGAAAAGGAAGGACAGGAATTGGGTTAGTATGTTTGAAAGAGACAGTACTGCTGCAGTAAATTATTTCATCGAAGGTCACGCACAGCGCAGCAAGCATCTTGCGGGAGGCAGGAACAATCTCTGGATGGGGCGCCAGTTAGTCACTATCACTGTGCAACCATGTTCCCATGTTTAAAAACATGCTTTAATTCCTATCATCATGAAAATGATAATAAGTATACATCTCAGTATTTTAATTATTCAGAGAGCTCTAATATCATGAATGTAATGGATTCTGTGTCCTGTTGGGGAAAGAGAAAGCCCATCTAAGAATCACGTAGTGATTCACACACATAGAGCTCATAGAAGAACAAATACAATACAAAGCATTTAATGTGCTACTTTAGTTACGATGGGATTTGAGAAACTAGTAAATTAAACAACTTTAATATGAAGTTTATGACGTTCTACTTTAATGACAAAATAAATTACGTGATTAAAGTGGAAATTTAGAGATTAAAGTTCCATGTTTTTTTCCCACTGTGTGCCTGTTTTTTTTTCTTCTTTTCTCTGTACCCTAATAAGCTTCCATATGACTCTTAGACGGTGGGCTACGACTCGCCTTTTCATGGTGACTTTGATATTTGATAACTTCTTTTTTATTTCGGGAGCTGTGCAATTTTGTGAACTTGAGCTTTCGAGTTTCTCTGACACTCTATGTCACTCAATCAACTTCCTTTTGTTGTTTATACCACTGTTTAAACCAACAAATAGTACGTTTTTCCTTGCCTCCACTTGGTATTCGCTGAAATTCTTCTATTTTCCCCCATGGTTTTGCCATTGTCTTTTCACAGAACACTGAGCTTAAGGGCTATTTATACTGATTTGCATATTCAAAGAGGTATAATTCTGGGAGGAGTTTGGGAGGGGCAGCAGGCGCTTGCATGTGTGTTACTTTTCACGCAGACCGGGATTTATGTAGCGGAAGAACGTGGAAATTGGCATACACATAGATTCATGCATCTGGATTTTATTGTGCGTACACACATTTGTGTGGCAGATAATGTGGCCACCAACCCCATGTGAGCATTGTGATGCAGAGCCAGTGACATGTATATGCACTTGTGGGAAGGAAGAAGCTGCAGGCACACTGTCACACACTTCAGTCATTTAGTTCACACATCTTTGGGATGTGGGAGGAGATGTTAAGTAAAACACTGGTAAATCAGGAAAAGGCAATGATTAAGCTAGGATTTTATCCCCATGTCCCCCAATATTAGCATTCCAGGGAAGCAAAAGTAATTTAATTAAAAAACACAAACAATGGTTAAATTTTTAACAAAATGTTGTAAAAATAGGAATTGAAATTTTGAGTGTTCCTTCCTGAACTTATTTATGCAGCAGGCCAAACTAATATTTTTGTGCAAGACAAGCACAAACAATGAATATATCTAGATATATATTTTGGTCAAAATGGCCATTTTACTGCATACATAATGTTCAAGGACTGGGTAATGGAATGGGCAGTTTACAGCCTGGCACAATAACTATTCTACATAAAAGGTCAGAGTGTTGTTCTTAAACTTCTTTCCTAAGGAAATTGATATGGATGCTGACTGATTAAACAAATTAAAAGTTTGTATTTGGTTAAAACAGTTAGAATGGCCTCTGCTCTGGTGAACCTCACTGCAGCCAAAGCTCTGGCCTGCTTGACCTTTGTCTGTCCTAATAGCTGTTATTCACCAGTAACAAAGAGCATCCGTTCAGTTACAGTGAATGGATTTAAAAAGTGCAGAAGTCTCATGACTAGCATAATAAGGTCAATGCTTTGAGCCTGAGATGTTTGGGTTTTTCCAAATTTATTTTCAGATATGACATTAAATAAGCGTGAAAGTGAAAGAAATTGCTCAAGTGAAGCATATCATGTTGGTTTCACAATGCAAGTCTAATAAACTCAATGAGTCAATTCTGTTGGGCCCCAAGAAGAGAAATGTGTGGCAGATTGTGTTTCAGTAACAGAATGAACCCAACTCAATCAAATTAAGACTGACTTGTTTATTGGTGAAACACACATGTCTAAATTCCAGTCCTGCACAATCAAAATCAGTGGCTATCACTCCATGTTAGAGCACAAGCAGGAATCAACCCTAGTTGATTATTAAAATTATTCAAAGTTATTGTCTGTTTTTTACATGAATGTTTAGTACTCTTTAATATTTTTTTTTTGTATCAGTATACTGCTGCTGGATTATGTGAATTTCCCCTTGGGATTAATAAAGTATCTATCTATCTATCTATCTATCTATCTATCTATCTATCTATCTATCTATCTATCTATCTATCTATCTATCTATCTATCTATCTATCTATCTATCTATCTAGTTGGCATGCTACAGTAAACCCTAGCTTGGCACACTTTAGCTAGTGTCACATTACATGACTTCCAGTTGTAGGGTATGTCAGACTTGCTGACCACATTGGCTGTTTGCGTTGCAGAACCATTTCAATTTCAATTGCTGAAAATCACTGGGAATGTCACATTTACCACCTGAGTGCTGACCATCCAGCACAGTCAAACTCATTCCTTTTATGACAGTTAATAAGACTACCTAATGAAACAGGTGCTGTACAAAAGGTTAACAGGTATGCCGAGTTCAGCTGTATTATTTGCACTTTTTTCTTTTTTCCATTCTGTCATGGTACATACTGTAAAACACAGGACAGCAGACAGACAAGCTTCTGTTCGGTTCATGAGGTCCAAAACACCTATGTTCCTTATTCCTCATTGCTGGATTATTTGCATTGTGCTTCCAGATAAACAGTTAATTTTCTTCAGCTCTCATGCACACAGAGCCCACCACTATCATTAAGGACAAAATCAACCTGTTTGATTTTGTCGCAGTGAGTTGCAGACTAGTCAGAATGAGTCACACGGTATGGTTACATTAGGCAATCATCTTCACAGGAGCATGCCGCCAACTGCCTCTGACTTACTAAGATTATATAAATACATTTATATTTATTTATATTTACATTTATTTGCTTGGAAGACAATTTTATCCAAAGTGACTTACAAAAGAGGTAAAGATAATCAAGTAACATTAGGCTAGGGCCTGTTTTTTCATCAAGTGTAGTGGGACATGCTAAAGTTGACTGCCATAAGTGAAAAGATGTAATACTTAATAAGTTTACAATCATAGCTTACAATCAATAAAGCTATAATAAAGAGATCTGAACTGATAATCTGAATGTAGCACCCTGAAGAGAAGAGGGGCATGTGTCCATCTTGGCTGGTTAAATACAATATACAGTACTGGCCGCTGTATTCTGGATCACCTGCATCAGCTTGATAGCACATGCAAGTACTCCTGTGAGAAGTAAGTGGCAGTAGTCCAGACATGACAAGACCAAAGCCTGGATCAGACGTTGTGCTGCATACTCTGTCAGATAAGGTCTGATCTTGCACATGTTGTACAGGGTGAACCTGCATGAATGAGAAACAGTGGAAATGTGGTCAGAAAAAGAGAGCTGCTCATCAATCACCACTGCAAGGTTGGTTGCATACAGACTTGGCAGGTGTTAGCAACAGTGAGTCAAAAGGTACAGATATGGGGAGTTGAACAGATTGGGTGGCTGGGATCACAAGCAGAATAGTTTTTGTTGGTTAAGCTGTAGATGATGGTCCTTCATTCTGGTTGAGATATCAGTAAGACATGCAGAGACTCTAGTTGATGCTGTATTGTCCTCTGGAGGGAATGACAGGTACAGCTTTGTTTTATTCGCATAGCACTGATAAAAGAAACCATGGGATTGGATGATGGAGCCCAGCAAGGTGGTCTACAGAGTACAAAGCAGAGGAACCAGCACTGATCTTTGGGGTACCCCTGTGCATGTCTGATGCGTCTTTGACAATTCTCCTTCTCAGGACACACTGTAGGATCAGATCATCTGAGAGCAGTCCCAGTGAGGCCAAGTTCAAAGAGGGTAGCAAGAAGGATGTCGAAGGCAGAGGACAGGTCTAGAAGGATCAGGACCAATGACATGTTGGTTGCCCCACAAGTCATAGCTGGTCAACCACAGTCAGTAGAGCCGTCTCAGTTGAGTGGTTTCTCTGGAAGCCAGACTGGTTGGTATTGAGGGACCATTCTCTACAAGGACGGAAGAGACCTGATTAGAAACGGCATGTTCAAGTATTTTGGAAAGAAAGAAATGGAGAGAGACAGGCCTGCAATTGTTAATTTTGGATGGATCGAGTGTTGGTTTCTTCGTAGCTCAGTGACTGTCTTTGAATTTGCATGTGCTTTCTCTAGGTACTCCTATTCCCTACCACATCCAAATAAATTTGTGTTGAATCAATTGGAATTTCTAATATAGCTTCTCATCCAGGGTTTATTTCATCTTTGTACCCACTGTATGTGGGTCAAGCTCCTGCTCCCTGAATTTAATAAAGCAGGTTAATTCCATCTCACTTTAACAGGGAGAATTAACCCTATCAAGATGAATATCCTCTCTAAGCTTCTGTTCCTATTTCAAAACATCCCCACATACATTAACAAATCATTTTTTAAGAAATTAGATTCAGTCATAACCTCATTTTTTTGGGATATGAAATATCCATGCATCCAAAGGGTGACCCTACAAAGACCAAAATCAGAAGGTGGCATGGCTTTACCTAATTTTCAGTTTTATTACTGGGCGACAAACATACAAGCAATAAAAACCTGGAAACTGACACGAATAGATGAACACACTCTAGTTTGGTCTGCAATAGAAATGAAATCCTGCAGTGCCTCTTTATATTCCTTGCTTTGTACACCAGTAAATACAAGGTATTGTCAAAGTACAAAGCAGAATTATTATTATCATTATTAATGTTACATACTTTAAATAAATTCAATGAAAGTAAAAAATAAAAAAAAGCAGGTTCATGAAATAAATAGGTGGAAAACACAAGTTCAGATGGCATGGTGGTGCAATAGTTAGTACTACTGCTTAAAAAATCTAGGAACTATGGATTTGGTTCAGTGTTAATGTGAAACTCGCACATTCTCCCATGTTAGTATCCCATACAACACTGTCAAGACATTCTGACAGCATATCAGGCAGATGCTGAAAGTGGATGGGTGAATCAGTCATATAAGGTGGCAGTGTTCTGATGGGCAGGTATTTGCCCCTGCTGTTAAAAAACATGGCATGGGTTCTGTGGAACAGACATTACTGTAAACCACAGTTTGTCCTGCCAAGAGAATCACCTAATTAATTAGGAACCATAACTCCACATGTTCATCATAAATCACATGCTGGTAAAAACTGTTTAATAAAATCAGCAGTGAGTGAAAATAAACAGATAAGTCAGTGTTAAATGTGATGGTGTACTAAAAGGCATCATAATAGTACAAGTATCACTAACTTAATAAAGATTACTTTTTCCTCCACAAGATAAATGCCAGTAAAGGACAAGCTTTAATCTCATTCAGCAAAGTGTCCGATTAAAGTCCAAACTATCCACTGGTTAACTGAGTTGTTGTATCTGGAGTTTGACCTCTGGCATTGGGCATGATAATTTATTAAACTAATCATATTCATAACATTGGAACACATTCTTAAAATAATGAATTACTAAACGAATGAAGAAGGCAGCTATTAAGATATGATGGTGCTGACCCACAAAGCAAAGATCACAATGATGGCTGAAACAGGCCAGTGGACATCTTTCACTGGTGTAAGCCAGTGGTTCTTAACCTGTGGGTGGGCCCCCATAGCGGTGCGCAAAGTAACAAAAAGGGGGGCGCGAAGATGTGAAAAAAAGAAAACAAGAATCAAAAATATGAAAGAAACACCTGTTGAAACCAAAACAAATTAACTTAAACTACATTCTGATACTAGAACAATAAATATAGAGTTAGATAAATGTTGATAAAAGTTAAGCAGGTATAATAAAATATGCATCTACATTTCAAAAAAATGTTGGGGGGGGGTGCGATTAAAACTGTTATGAAAACTCAGGCCGCAGATACTTAAAGGTTGAGAAACGCTGGTTTAAGCCATACTCTCTAGGACTGCTGCAGATGAGGTGAATGAGTTCAAAAGCAATTAATCTCCTGCTTTACTTACAGAACAACCTTGACTGTAAAGGAAATATGTTATCTTTTAGATAACCTCAGCATACTTGCATCACCATTATTGTACTTACCACTTTTAGAGTTGAGTCGTGAACTTGTGTCCTTAAAAAAGTGGGCTGTGATAGTGAACACTATGAAATGTGCTGGAGTATATAAAATAAACATTGACAGATGGGCAGGATTTTGATCCACTGGTTTGCACTTCTTCTTCTCAGCTCCTTGTCAATACTGTCATCCGCCCTCTGGAGTTTACATTTTCTCCCCAGAGCTCTGAGGGTTTTGTCCAGAAATTCTAGTATAAATGTTCAAATCATCCTTGAATTAATGCTGCTATAGTCTGTTGTCTGACCCAGAGCTGATTCCAACTTTAGGTCTGATGCAGCACTATATTGAATTTTGTTATAACCACTCGAGTAAGACAGAGTGATTATAAAGATTGTATTGCTTAAGAGATAGTTGTAAATGTTTTTTTAAAAAAGTAAGAAATGAAGAGAGCCCAAAGAGACAGCAAGAATGTGGCCTAGAAAACAGGAAAAGGTCTAAGAAAAAAGAAAAAATATCAAACAAACCAAGTCATAATTAAAGGATTAGTTACACAAAGGTCTTCGAGGTAACTTGTTTTATTTTACTGCAAATAATTCTAAAGTTCTTTTGTATCTTCTGCCCAATGAGAGAGTAATTCTCACTTACATGACCCGCAATGAACACAACAACTAAAAAACAGATGACAGCACTTATGAATCCTATCACCTTTCTTGTTTGGTGTCCAGATGACAAAGAAAAAAGGCCACCTGTCACCATATAATAAGTGATTTAAAAAGAATTGAACATTTAAAAAATTATGTAAACATACATTATATACCAAATCGTAGATTTATCCTTAATTGATTTTGGTGCTTGAGGAAATGTGGGAATGCATTGCGGCCGTCCATGTTGACGTGATATGCTGCAAAGGAGTCTGGGATGAATTAGACCCCAGGATTGACGTGAGCTGTGTAATATGAGGGATACACTTTGAGAATTTGTGTGATTAAGACAAAACTATAAGAGTTCCTTTACAAATTGGTTTTGGGCTCCACATGCATATGACATTACACTATTTTGGAAAGTGTTCAGTTCTTTTTAAAGAACCCTATACATGTTTAGATGTGAATGTGTACAATTATTAATTGGCATTTTTTATTTTATTACATTTGTCTTGATGTAAATTGGTTTGAGCTTGAAAATTTTTAAAAGACTCTGATACCATAATGTAATGTCCGGCAGACTGGTCACAAATAGTCTGACGTTATGAATCCTGTTTGCTCATAAAATTCAAGATGGTGAAAAGCCAACAAAACAAAAGTCAGACATGCACACTCATGAAGGTCTGTACAGAAAGTGTAAGCCTCACCATTCCCAAGCAGCCTAACCCCAAACTCACATTGCAGGTTTATGACATACACAGGGCGTAGTGGCACAAAGGCTTTAACGTAAAAGATATTCAAGAGAAGAGAGAAAAGGCTACAAAAAAAAAAAACAATAGAACAGCCATCCATCCATCCATTATCCAACCCGCTATATCCTAACTACAGGGTCACGGGGGGTCTGCTGGAGCCAATCCCAGCCAACACAGGGTGCAAGGCAGGAAACAAACCCCGGGCAGGGTGCCAGCCCACCACAGACAATAGAACAATTCTTTAATAAATGAAGATTAAAACAATCACAAAAAAAAAACAACTAAAACCTGAAGGATAACAAATCCAATGTGAAATTCTAAAAAAGTAGTTTAGAATGGAAGTTAAATGTCAGTGAATTTAAGAATCCATAAACGCTACGAATATTCAAAGTCAAATAACAGTATTTAACTTAATTCCAGAGCCACCATTTCATGTGCTGCTGACTCTTAAATGGCTCCAACTACAGTGTCACGTGTCCCTGCCCCCCTAGGTTTCACATAAAGAATACAAAGAACCTAATTTTAAAGACTAGAACAACAAAACTAACATCATATATTAGCACAAAATAATTCATAAATAAAATACTAGTCAATACATAACAAGAAAACACATATTTACAAAATCATTTATACACAATAACAAAAAGATTAAACAATACACTTAAATCATGAATGAAACTCCAGCAGAACCATAACGGGACTAACTACATGGAGTTAGCGTGACTCTTCCAAAGGTCTTTGTTTTTCCTCAGTTTTGTTTTAAGAATTTTTAGAGGTTGGTTAATAAATCCGAGAAGCACTATGAACAGAAGAAGAGGAGTTGTGAGTGTGGAGTCAGCAAGGAGAGAATATGAACTGGAGGAGAAGTTGTAAACAGTCAGCCACATACTGGGAAGAGCGCAAGCATAACATGAGAGGGAGAGAATGTGAAGAGAACCGAGGCTTGTCTCAGTTTAAAAAGTGCCTTTTTTTCTTAGGTTTAAGGCATTCCCTGTTGACCTCACATCAGGGAAGATTTACTTGAGCATGCTGGGAGTTAAATAATTGCCCATGTTGGTGAAACAATATGCCAATTCATTTCAGGGCTGACAGAAAATTCTGTATGTGTGTTTCTCTCTCCAGTCTCACTGTTAGTTACAATACATTACTGAGTACATTTTTTGAGAAAAAACAAACAAACAGCTTTTACCCAGATAGCTGACTTTAGAGATTAATGCCTTTAAACTTTTATGAGATATGTGTAATCTACAAAGTCTATCTTGTATACATATTGAAACTAACCTTATCCCAACATTAGCCTTTGTCACTGTCAAAAATGCAGCATATTTAACTTAAGAGTATTTGTGTGAATAAGGAAAAGTGTGTTTTTTGTAAGATTGATTTCATAAAACATTTGTATAAATCATTTTTAATTATTAAAACTAGTTTTTATGAGTAGGACCATGTATTGTGAAGAAGCCTGAAGGCACTGATTACTGAAACAAGACTGATATATAAATTCCAACTTAAACCTAAACAAAAATAGGTATTGATGCATTTGGAAAGAACAAATTGATAATGACAATGATGATGATGATGATGATGATAAATGAGAGGCAAAGTAATTGAAATCCTTGGTTTTAATTCTGCTCCTGATCGCTCACTATATAGTGTTTGCACATTTCCTCCATGTGCATGTAGGCTTCTTTCTGGGTAAACCAGACGTCTTCTTAATGTCACAAAGACGAGAACATTAAATTGAATGGTGACAGTAAATTGGCCCATTTTGTGCGCAAGTGCCCAGCTATAGACAGACGTCAAGACTGGTGCTGGGATAGACACCACTTCTTTGTGACTCTGACCTGAATAAATTGGTCACATAATGGACAAACAGACAAGCATAATAATAATAATCTACTCATGCACTTAACCTGCATATTACATTTCCTGGACTGAAGTACTCTGAGAAAATTCTTCCAGACAAAGGAAGACAATGAACAGAACAGGATTCAAACCTAAGATAATGGATCTTATAAGGCAGCAGTGCTAACCCCTGTGCCACCATGCCACCTGATAACAATAATAAGAAGAAGAAGAAGAAGAAGAGGAAGAAGAAGAAGAAGTTGTTTTAATCAGCACATTTAGGATGAACTCTATCAATGCAATTAACTCTATTAATTATGCAAGTTATCAGTGCATTCTTATTTGTAAAAAAAATCCTTTAAATGAATCATACCTAATGGAAACTGTTACTCCTTACATACTTATATATATACTTTTATACATATATATACACTCACCTAAAGGATTATTAGGAACACCTGTTCAGTTTCTCATTAATGCAGTTATCTAATCAACCAATCACATGGCAGTTGCTTCAATGCATTTAGGGGTGTGGTCCTGGTCAAGACAATCTCCTGAACTCCAAACTGAATGTCAGAATGGGAAAGAAAGGTGATTTAAGCAATTTTGAGCCGTGGCATGGTTGTTGGTGCCAGACGGGCCGGTCTGAGTATTTCACAATCTGCTCAGTTACTGGGATTTTCACGCACAACCATTTCTAGGGTTTACAAAGAATGGTGTGAAAAGGGAAAAACATCCAGTATGCGGCAGTCCTGTGGGAGAAAATTCCTTGTTGATGCTAGAGGTCAGAGGAGAATGGACTGACTGATTCAAGCTGATAGAAGAGCAACTTTGACTGAAATAACCACTCGTTACAACTGAGCTATGCAGCAAAGCATTTGTGAAGCCACAACACGCACAACCTTGAGGCGGATGGGCTACAACAGCAGAAGACCCCACCGGGTACCACTCATCTCCATTACAATTAGGAAAAAGAGGCTACAATTTGCACAAACTCACCAAAATTGGACAGTTGAAGACTGGAAAAATGTTGCCTGGTCTGATGAGTCTCGATTTCTCTTGAGACATTTAAATGGTAGAGTCAGAATTTGGCGTAAACAGAATGAGAACATGGATCCATCATGCCTTGTTACCACTGTGCAGGCTGGTGGTGGTGGTGTAATGGTGTGGGGGATGTTTTCTTGGCACACTTTAGACCCCTTAGTGCCAATTGGGCATCGTTTAAATGCCTCGGGTGACCTGAGCATTGTTTCTGACCATGTCCATTCCTTCATGACCACCATGTACCCATCCTCTGATGGCTACTTCCAGCAGGATAATGCACCATGTCACAAAGCTCAGATCATTTCAAACTGGTTTCTTGAACATGACAATGAGTTCACTGTACTAAAATGGCCCCCACAGTCACCAGATCTCAACCCAATAGAGCATCTTTGGGATGTGGTGGAACGGGAGCTTCGTACCCTGGATGTGCATCCCAAAAATCTCCATCAACTGCAACATGCTATCCTATCAATATGGGCCAACATTTCTAAAGAATGCTTTCAGCACCTTGTTGAATCAATGCCACGTAGAATTAAGGCAGTTCTGAAGGCGAAAGGGGGTCAAACACTGTATTAGTATGGTGTTCCTAATAATCCTTTAGGTGAGTGTACACTTATATACTATAAATACATTCACCATTCTATTTTTAATCTGATTATCCAGGGTAGGGTCATGTGGCAGCTGGAGCCTCTCCCAACAATCAACACTTTCAAAGAAGGAACAACAGGGCATTATTAGGTGAACACAAACACATCAGGGTCAATTTAAACATGTCAGGTCATCAACTCTGCATGTCTATGGACTGTGGGAGGAAACCAGAGCACCTGCAGGAAACCCACACAGATATGGGGAGAATATGCAGACTCCACACATGGAGCTCCAAGGACATGATCTCTGGTCTCCTTATTGCCAGGCGGCAGCAGTACCACTGTGCCACCATGCTTCACCTTCTATAAAAATATTTAAAATATATTGTAAATGGTATATACAGTAAACTTAAATATTATATATATAGTTACATAGACTTCTTACTTCTTAATCGTACATAGTTTTACTATTTGACATTAGACATATGCATGCGCCAGAATCTGTATGGCAGTACAGTGGAAATCTCTTGGATACAATACTGTCCATGTGGAGTTTGCATTTCCTTTCCTTGTATGTTGGTGTTTTCTTCTGCATACTCAGTTTTCATTTCGCATCCCCAGTGACAAGTCAGTCAGTTGTTGGTTTCAAATTGGCCCTCTGTAAGTGTTTGTGAGTGTGTCCAGTAGGCCTATTAGACTGGCATCCTTGTCCACTGCTGGTGTCTGCCTTGTGTCCAGTTTTTTTTTACTGGGCTAGGCTCAATCCCAATTGGATTCAGCAGGTTTGAAAATGTTAGCAAAAAGTAAACACCTGCCTGATATTTTACACTACTGTGTTTCGCGGTAGCTTCATACTTTTGTGCCTGATGTTGCTCTGAAAGCAGAATTCCATTAAGAAGATTTAAGAAATGAATAGATGGAGTATGGAGTCCAGTGTGCGTGCGTGCATTCAAGGGCACGATTATAAAAGATTCTTTTAGATTGAAACAGAACATAAATCTTGTACACGTATATTGATTAAATAATTATTATTGATCGCATTTTTTGCCAGCATTTTACTAATCCTGATGCCTGGTACTGTTTAGTGTTTAAACTTGGATTCTCCTAAGCAGCCTTACCTTGCTCAAAAAGCATCGGATGTTATTTCTTTTACTATTTTCCCCATAATGATTTATCAGACCTTTGATTAAATCTATCATTTTTCTGCCCTTTATCTCGCGGTTCCTTTTCTTATCTGAGTCTTAACTATTGTGAGCTGAAAACGCGGTATCTTGTCTAAATTAGGCCAAAGGTAAGCTGTAACTGTTTCTCCTCTGCGCTCCAGACTCCTCACACACGCGCGTACACACACACACACACACACACCCACACACACACACACACACACACACACACGCGCGCCGACATCGGTCACTCGGTTCATATACACAATGATGCAACAGGCGGCCGACTTGCGTAGCTGCAACGCGCTCGTGCGCTGGTGGACTACTGGCTGTCCTTATTACTCGGCGCGCCCCCGCTGCCAACACGAGTCTAAGCACGTCCTCAGCCACCGCGCTCGAGAAACTGAAATGTGCCAGTCTGGACTGGTTATTTAAAAAAAAAATAAAAAGTTCTGGGACATCAACTTTCCTGTAACTTCTGACTCTGCACGACTACACCAGCTTTCATAATTGTAGCAGAATAATGTACCATATTTATCTGACAAAATAAAAGTTGTCAAAATATCATGTTGGTTTGTTACAACTTGTTGATTGCTTTACTCTTAATTCAACTGAGCGACTCTATCTATCTATCTATCTATCTATCTATCTATCTATCTATCTATCTATCTATCTATCTATCTATCTATCTATCTATCTATCTATCTATCTATCTATCTATCTATCTATCTATCTATCTATCTATCTATCTATCTATCTATCTATCTATCCATCCCAAATCCAGAGCATGACATAAAGGAAACATGTCTACTAAAATCTTTAAAAGACATAAAGGAAACATGTCTACTAAAATCTTTAAAAGGTCTTGATTACCTACATACTGTACTATACTTTAAGACACACCAGATCACTCATATTCTATTCCCACAAAAACCTGGTAGTCTGGGAAAACATCTCAGTTGACACTATTTCAACTCAGTGACTGAAAATTAAAAGTTGAACTACAATGAAGAAGTTGTTTACCTTGCAAACATTTAAAGATTTGGTTCAATTTCAGTCTATCTATCTATCTATCTATCTATCTATCTATCTATCTATCTATCTATCTATCTATCTATCTATCTATCTATCTATCTATCTATCTATCTATCTATCTATAAAGCTAGCTAGCAGCTAGCTAGCTTTATGGAGTTTAAAAACTCCTCATAAAATAATCATGAAATAAATTTGTATATTTGCACATGACTGGTGTCAGCACATGTCAACATACATTAAAATTATTTCTGACTAGTATTTGTTTAATTTCTGTGTGAATATCTATTTCCTGAGTGAAGGGTATCAGCCAAATGAGAGTGCATGTAAGTCTTTGAACTTTTGGCAATTAGGTGACCTTCACGCTGCCCTTTAATTGGTTGCTTTTACATTTTTCCGGGGATGCAGCTCTCTGTGCCCTGGACACTCCCACGTTTATTGGCAGTGAATTAGTATTGTTTTAGGTTTTACTAATCTAATGTGATTGGACAATTGTTAATGCACTATGTGTGTGTGTGTGTTTTATCTTTTCTTTTCTCCTGAGCCATGAAGTGTGACTTCAGTTTGCCAACACAAAAAACACACACCTGCCCAAATTTTTTCCCTATCCACCACTGGACTAGAATAAATTCATGGCCAAAAATGTGGAAAATCAGCTGTTGCATGTCCCATTTAATCACTAGATCTTCCCATTCCACTGCTGTGTACCTTGTCTTCCTGTCCAGAATTCTTCGATTCAGGTAAATCATAGGGTGTTCAATACCATCAACACTTTGGCACAGCATAGAACTCAGACCTGTGTCCGAAACATCGGCCTAGAGAATGAAAAGCAAAGAGGAATCAGGAGACAATGATACAGGTGCTAACATAAGGGCCTGCTTAAGGTCATAGAATGCAGCCTCCATTTTTAAATCCCATGCCACCACATTGGAACCTCGCTTTTTTGTAAGATTAATCAGGGGCATATCTCTTTCATAGAAATAGGGCACAAACTAGTGCAGTATCCTTCTGACCCCAAGAAAGCTTGTACCTGTCACTTGGTTTGTGGACAGGGTCAATTTAAAATAGCAGTTACTTGGAACACTGTGATCTGACTATCCCTTCTCCTACTATGTATCTTAAATATTTTACCTCTGTTATTCTGAAAAAACATTTTTTCAGACTTTCGTGCCGGTCCCAAGTCTTGATAAATGGGGAGGATTATGTCAGGAAGGGCATCTGGTGTAAAATTTTGTCAAACTAATATGCGGTCAACAATTTTGGATGATCCGCTGTGGCAACCCTTAATAGGAGCAGCCGAAAGAAGAAGAAGAATCCAAAGACCAACCATACAAAGAGACAGAGAGAGAGAGGTTAGGTGCACGTGCTGATACAGCGCATTGCCGCACCCACCACATGACGAACAAACTCAGGATCCCAGATTGGGACCCAAGTGTAGCCATGCAATGGGTGACACATAAGCACCACAATAGTTCAGATGGAATGGAACCAGTTTTTCCCTGCAGGTTGGATGACCTACATGCAGGGCTGGATGCAGATTAACGTCATACCCAGGACAGAGCAATTGCAGGTTAAGGGCCTTGCTCAAAGGCCCAATGAAGTAGAGTCACTTTTGGTGTTTACCACACAAAGCCAGTGAATAACAGCTCAAACATGCGGTGCGTGTTCCTCCCAGGTATTGGAATAGATGATGACGTCATCAAGGTAGGCAGCACTATAGCAGTTGTGGGGCCATAGGACTTATTCACCAGACACTGGAAAGTGGCAGGTTCCCTATGCACACCAAAAGGAATAATATGGTACTTACAGTGTCCACTGGGGTTGCTAAATGTGGTATTTTCCTTGACAGATTCCATTTTAGGAATTTGCTAGTATCCTTTTTTCATTTCAGTAGTGGTAAAATATGGAGTCTTTCCAAGTTGCTTGAGGAGTTCATCCATTCGCAGCATTCAATATGAATCAAAACAGGAGACTTGATTAAGCCAAGTCATTAGAAAAGTGCCCACTATCATCAAACTTTGGTACTAACACAATAGGGCTAGACCAGGGACTAAAACTTTCTTCGATAACCCTAAGATCTAGAATCTGTTTGACCTCAAGCTCCACCTCCATCCATTTTGCCTCTGGGAATTCATGCAGGCGTTTTCTAACAATCACTCCAGGTTCAATAATAGGCTCATATGTAACAAGGGAGATCTATTTTATTCCTAGACTAGCAAAATACCCGCGCTTCGCAGCGGCGAAGTACTGCCTTAAAATTTTTATTAAGAAGTAAACCTTTTTAAACTGAGGGAATATACACCAATAATTATTTGTTAAGGATCTCTTTGTATACCACGTTGTAAGTTCGGCCCTCCGGTTGTAATACACGGTGACCGAGCTGCAAACTATGGACATATGTATGTATGTAAGTAAGATTCAGTTAGTGCTGGGAACCCGCGTACCAAATTTCTTGAAGATGGGCCCATAAGTAACAAAGACCGTTGAAAAGTTCAATATGGCAGCCGACAGTGGTGTCATACCACTGAAATAAGTACGTACATCAGTTTCGGTTAGCACAGGGAAGCCGCCTACCAAATTTCGTGAAGATTGGGCCATATATAATACGAAAGTTTAACATGGCAGACGTTGTTGACCGTTATAACCGTTATGCGTACAATTTCGAAATGAAACCTGCTTAACTTTTATAAGTAAGCTATAAGGAATGAGCCTGCCAGATTTCAGCCTTCTACCTACCCCGGAAATTGGAGAATTAGTGATGAGTAAGTCAGTGAGTGCTTTGTATTTTATTAGTATAGATTAGGACCAGATTAGGGCTGATATATCCTTTCAACCGGATGACATTTTGGTTGTTTTAGCAAATAGTCAACATCTTTAATTTGAAAAAGACCTTGCCATCAGGTTTTTCTTCAGGATTTCCCTGCATTTTGCTGTATTCATTTTACACTGCTCCCTAATAAGCCTTGCAGGGTGTTCTGCAGAGAAGCAACCCTACAGCATGATGCTGCCAACACCATGCTTCTTAGAGGGAATGATGTGTTTTTGATGATGTGCAGTATTTGGCTTACACCAAAGAAAATGTTTAATCTGATGGATGGAAAGCTTAATTTTGGTCTCAGCAGATCATAAAAGTGTTCTTCTGTCTGACTTTATAGACCGGCATGTGCCTCTTTTTTTGTTTTCACTCTTTTTTTGCTTTCTCTTTGCCACTTTCCCACAGACCTGTGACTGGCGACAGTTGTTGTCTCCCAGTTTCTCCAGTTAAACCACTATAGCTTGTACCTTCTTCAGAGTTCTTGTAGGTTTTTTAGTGGCATTCCTCACTAGTCTTCTTCTTGCACTTGTGGACAGCCTGCTCTAGGCATATTTACAACTGTGCCACATTCCCCTTCCTAATAACTGAGTTAACTGGAATCACTGGTATACTCAGTCACTTTGATATTTCTTGTCTCCACCCCCTGAATTGTGCTTTTCAATTACCTTCTCACAGAGTTGCTTTGAGAATTTGTTTTGCATTCATTGCATATGTTGGGCCATGATATTGACAGACCATAAGCTGGAACGTCCACATAAGGTGCATTTATACTACAATCAAATGAACTACCATGGCTACAGACATGTGATTTTCATTCAGCTAAATAGGTGACTCCTAAAACTGTTTGAATGCACCAGTGAGGATTTTGGTGTGCCCTTATTAAAGGGCAAGAATAATTAAGTAAATGATTATTTTCAGTTTTATATTTATAATCACTTTAGACCATTTTGCAGAAATCTTCTTTCACTTTGATATTAAATTTGCTTTTCTATTTGATCAGTGTCAAAGAACCAAAATAAATCCACTTTGATTCATCTCGTCTAACAATAAAATGTGAAACTTCACCCGAGGGGATGAATATTGTTTATAGATACTGTATATATTTGTAATATATAGTGAACTTTGCCCCCTGCTCGCTTTGTATGCCAGCCCCCATGCCTGCGCTAGGTGCTAGCCTCTTTGCTGTTCTGTCACTCGTATATGAGGATGCGGTTGTACAATTTAAACAGATTTTTATTTTCATGGGAATTGTTACATATGCATAATGGAACTATTTTACATTACAGTGAGTAATTAACCATATTAAAAATGAGTAAAATGTAATAATTTGAAAGGAAATTATGTTTCATGTTGTGTTAGAGTTATTTGTTCCGTAATACAATTTCATTGTGTTTGGATTTGAAATTAAACCGCAAATACTTTTTAAACTTACACTTTTACTATAAAACTTCAGTAAAAACAATTTTTTATATTAAATTTTTGTCAATATTGCATTGAATTTTGATTCTGTATTTGGACTTTCATCGTGACAGCGCAACGTATAACTGCCCGTGATCGAATTTCTATCTATCTATCTATCTATCTATCTATCTATCTATCTATCTATCTATCTATCTATCTATTAAATAAAAGACTTTTTTGAATGTTTGGCTCTGAGATTTGTTAATTGTCTTTGCAAAACCTATTCTAACGGGAAACTGTTAACATTTTAATATGAATAGAATATCAAGATCTCCTTTGTTGTATAATGTTATACCCTGAAGATATACTACATTACCTTTCTTGGATACATCCTTCTTTCTACAGTAATTCATGCGGTGGAAGGTTGTTAATGGTTGCAGATATTTTTCGGGATACTGCAAGTTGATGTTTTTATCTTCCGCATGATCACCACCAACTGTTTCAGCATAGTCTATTGATATGCATTTAACCAATTTACCATGTAACCGATAGTCATTTTTGCTGTTAATTCATTTGACTTCATTGTTTCTCAGTGATAGGATTGCCTGTGTACTCATTTTTTCTGTTGATAACCCTTTGTGATAAAATTCTTCAATAAGATTTGGGCATAATACATCTTCTTTAATTGGGAACTCAAAGTGAGGAAAACATTAACATTTATAAGAACTGAGAGAGCAGAAACTGTGTCTGTCAAAAGCATTCACACGAATGAGTTGAGATTACTGTGTGCGTGGTTGAAAATGGTTGAGAGGAGAGCATGACTTGAAAAAATCTCATGGCCAAGGTCTCAACTCGCGGGACTTGGAAAGAATCTTCCAAAAAGTCTTGTCTAGGTGCAGTATTTTTATATAATAGAGAGATGTGTTTCCCCTTTATAGTATACTGTCTAATTCAAATTGTCATTTAGATATACATTTTTTTCATTATCTGGATAATGACAAGCACATAAAAGGACTGTTGACTGCTGAAGCTGCACAACTCCTTGACATTATTCCAAATGTCACTGTTGTCCCTCCCGAAAAAAGCAACACTTATCTACAATGTGCCAAAGATTTATCTGGACTGAATGTTAGCTTAACTCCTCTGGAAAAGGTCCCAGATTAAAATAATGTCCTCAGTTCTTTTCACCTTTGAGGAGACTGAATAATAACTAATAATAACTAGTATTGCTGACAAATGCTAGGGACTTCAAACAAAAGTGGTCATTAAATAAATCTATGCATCAAATCCGAGAATTGTAATTATTTAAGTATCCTTGAATTCCCACAAGAAGAGATTAATTCATCTTTAGCAGCAGAATTGAAACACGCTGGTGATTTAATTCTACATCTTCATTTGCCACATGAAAAGACAGTTTTATTGGCCATAGCATTCATCTATTGATTTTTCTATACAGGCCATTTTCTGTTCACAGTCACTAAGAACTGAATAATTCTTTCAGAAGCTAGTGGATTTTGACTTAACAGTCCACAATTGTGAAAAATAACCCTTAGAAGCCAGCAAACAAATATTGGTGTCCCACATAACAAATTAATGTTCACGTGGTCCCATGGGATCAGTGATTCGTATAAAAGATGGTGTAAGTCTTTGAAATATAATTATCTGGCTGATGCCTTTGTCTAAGGCAATTTACAACATGTGAGATACAACATTTATTTCACTAATTAGAGCAGAAAAAAATGACGTGACATGCTCATGGTCACACAGTGTTAGTAATAGAATTTGAACCCACAACCTTGAGGCTTCAAGTCCAAATCCTTAATCACTACACCACTCTGCTTTTCTTACAGGAAAGTTGAGAGATATCCATCCACCCATCCATTATCAGATTTGCTTTTCCAGTTCAGGGTTGCAAAGTGCTTATCCCAGCAGCAATGGGCAGTAAGCCGATCCATCTTGACTGGAACTCGAATCAGTTGTAGCCGCATTCTGAACTGAAAATGCCTTCATGCTCCAATATTTCTAATGATATATTGATGTTACTGCTTACTGATCTAAAACAACAAAAACAAAGTGTTCATCAACGGATCTTTAATTTAAGTCAAGCGTATTTATACATGGGTGTTATTTTGACCTCTAATGGTAACCAGATCTAAGTCAAACCTAGAGGATCATGATAAGCACACATGGGCATCTCCCCAAATGTATGTGCTGGCTGCAAAACAGTTATGTCCATGCTGCAAATAAAACTGAAGGGAAAACATAAAGCCTTTAGCAAACCTAAAGCAAATGTTTGTATTTTTTTCATACAGTATATGCATATATAGATATTTGAGTGGGATTGATACTCATAATGTTGTGTATATTCATGTATGCATGATTTGTTTTGACTGATTAAAAAAAATCATCGTATATACAGATGTACAATAATCAATTGCGGCCGCCGATTTTCAAAGTCAATTCACGTTCCGTGGGTAGATGCCTATTAGGGAAAAAGAAGGACCCAGCCCATCGCAGGTCATCCCCTTTTTTAATGTCCAGTCTTTTAATATTGGTGGTGTGTACGTGGCGAACTGCAAACTCATTTTAACTGTGGGTATGTAAAATAGTGTGTGCAGTGCAAGGATGGGACAGTTATTATTGTATTTATACATTCACTGATCTAAATAAAATGAGTGGTGTCAATTTTTATTTCTTTAAGACAAATGGCGGTTCGTGCAATATCAAAGTGTCCATGTCTGAATTGTATTATGTTTAATTTTGGTTAGCGGCACACCACTTCGATGCAACAGCAGCCGTGCTATTTTAACTCATTTCGTTCTGGTGGAATTCATGTACGTGCTTGGCCGCATGTTCAACATTCGAACAGGACCCCACCCCCAATGTTTGTATACAACGAAGCAGTGTACCAAACAGTACATTTCCATTGTATTTGTGTGATTGACGAGGGGCTGCTGCCTAAGTCTCCACCAACCAGAAGGAGTTAAATGCTGCTCTACATCAAATCCCACCGCCAGAAAGCCTCGTGCTCACTGCGTGTACCTTGCATGGCCTCTTGGGGCCACGCCTGCTAATGTTTATTAATTAGGAGATCGTTCTTTGGGCGGTGCTTCCACGGCTGTGGCTTTAAAAGTAGAATGCTTCAAGGCAGAAGCGTCACAGCCGAATAAGTCGTCGGTGGTGATGTTCATTTAAAACTACACTGAAAGCACGTGCATCTTCGCAGTGTGTGTTGTTTCCTTCCAGAATATCATACGGTAAGTTGCAATGCCTTTTTTGTAATATTTGTGTCTTACTGTTTATTACATGTCTGTTATCTCCAATGTGGTTAGTTTGAATGAAGGTGATCTAGCATCAGATTAACATACAGAACTGCTCATTCACTGTACACACTGTTTTATCTGCTTGGACGATTTTACTTCATCCACTCTTGACGAATTTTGTATTTTTATTTTACAGAAATCTATTCAGCTCCCTCGCTGTCGCAGGCATGGAGACGATGCAAGAACTAATCCCCTTCGCCAAGGAGATGCTAAGCCAAAAGCCGAAAGGCAAAATGGTGAAGATCTACTTGTTAGGCAGCGTGCTAGCTTTTTTCGGAGTGGTCATCGGACTAGTGGAGACTGTCTGCTCTCCGTTTTCGTCCTCAGAGGAAGAAGACATCAGTCACCTGGAAAAGCAACGGAGTAAAAGGAGACTGGAGATTGACGAGATGACCAAGCCTGAGGAAGAGCTGCACGTTTTGGGCAAAGGGAAACAGGCCGAGGTGACTGTGCAGCGGAGCACGGCCAACAGGCTTCACGCGTCATAGGACGACTGGACAGCACACCCCGAGATCACAGAATGGGCTCACGGAGGTGACGGGTGGGCTGGACTTGGACTGTCAAGACTTTGAATTGAGCGCGGCACCCAGGAAGAATAGCAAGGGCCCGATGGCGCTTGTTTGGTTGCTCGCCTGCTCATTTTAGCAAGTGTGCCGGATTGCAAATCCTTTGCTGCTATGCAGCAGTTAATATAAATGTAAAATGTGCCGCAAATGGGCTTTATGATTAAAGTAAGGTACAGTTACCTTGGAGACAAATATTTTATACTGACCAGAAGAATGTATTGTATATGCATATTTTAAGCACTGTATGTTTTTATTTTATCTTTTTCAGCGGAATAAATTATTTTTATACAAATTATTTTATGGACATTTGTGGCTTATGTGTTCTCCCGATCCGTTTTGTATGAATGTACAGTCTGTGTATCGGGCACTCTTGAGTAATTACTGTCATGTCACTGTTTCATCCCACTGAAACAAAAGAAGTCATTGAGCTTCGGATACTCTGCTGTGTGATTCATTTACCCAAGATACATGTTAATAAAAATTGCATCGCTGGACTTTAAGAATTTTATTATTTTAGCACCTTTACCAGATAAATCGTAAAAGAAATTTCATTCAGTCCTCGGAAATATGTCTGCTAATAATTCTTGGTCATCCACCCATTCACAGCATTTTACATTTCACAGTGCTTTTTTTTTCTCTTGTCATGAACCATAAAGCAGATCAGTTACTTTTTAGTACTCATTACAGGGTGACAGGTGGTTAACAGATAACTTGGCAGCATTGAGTGAAATACTGGCTCCAACCCTTGATGGGACTCCCAATATACTGGAAAGCGCAATATGCGGGTATATGACATGTGAGAGGAAACCAGAGAGACTCGTGAAATTAAAGACCACACGAACTCTGGAAAATTATACACATTTCGCAAAAGTCGAACCCAGATCCTCCCGAGATCCGGTCGTCAGTATTAATTACTTCCCATTTTATTATTGGTTTTGCCATTTGTGTGATATGATGCAAACATGAAATTAAAACGCCTTATCTTTAATTTTTCAAATAATTACAATTTGTGTAGTCTTTTAAAACTCTCATGACATAAACACACCATGCCCAGTAATTACGAGGAAAAAAAATTCCCGAGACCATAAATCATACTAATTTGGGTTAAGGTGACGAAGATGACTAATTCCTGATTTTGACATAACGGTACAGCACGGTAAGGTGGCGCGATGGTTAACCTTTCACCCTTACAGTTCTGGAAGTTTTATTCTCAGGCTTGTACATTTTCAATGTGCACATTTGAATTGTTTTCCCAGGTACTGTGGTTTTGCCCCGAACCCCCAACTCTTCAGGTTAGCTAAACTGCAAACTTTTAAACTGGCAGCGTTTGAGCATAGTTGCCCTGCGATAGACAATCACTTCTGATTGTCCAGTTCTGATTCCTGACTTGCACTCGATGTCTTGGAATAGACGGCTTCAGTCATTTAAAATCTACCACTCCATAATACCGTAAAGCACGCAAAAGCGATTTGTGGTGAGCCTATCCTGGCAGCACTGTGTGCAAAAGGACGGTACCTGTCATAGCATCCACTTACTCGTGAATTCATACTGAGCCCGTTTAACATCACCAAAATCCCACATAGATACGGGGAAAGAAAGGAGTAGATTTCGCATGCACGACGACCGGCAGCTGCATTTGAAACTGCTGCGCTGGATTCTTGGAGCAGCAGCACAAACCGCTATTCTGCCCATTCAGAGCCTAGTGCCATGTTTTTATTTTCTGGTAAGACTTTAAAAGCATTTTAAAAATTACCCAGTCAGGATTAAAAATGTCATTTATGATGGGAAATATTCCAATTTCATTACAGATAGATTAGGTGTTCGGCAACTGGATTCAAACATTTCTCGCAAGTTCTATAAAGTGCAAAATGAATGCAGTGTGCCACCTACTGGAGACAAATGGTAAACTGCTTGATTTAATTTGGGTTCGCGGAGGGACGGAGATTACCCGGCTGCCTCCTAGACAGGAGTTAATCCAGGAAGTGGCGTCAGTCCACTTTAGTGCCTGATCCACACAGAAATTACAGGCAATGGATCGGAGTTGCAGCAGCATTCAGCACTGCACCGCTGTGGAAGGGAAAGCAGTAAGGTAATATGTTTCCAGTTCAATGTACATGACTACACACTTAAAACGTATTTAAAAGGTGCCAGAGTGGTTCTTCAGAGCGATGCCATAGGAGAACCATTTTTGGTCCTCAGCCTTCCAAATAAAGGTTCCAGAAGTAATCTTTATTGAGTTGTCATTTTATAATCTTAAATTAAGGTTGTACATTATTCCATAAAGCCCCAGTTCTCTGACATGCCTAGAGACAGCACGCCCAGAACAAAACAAGCCCCCAAGCAGTGGTGTAGAAGGAGCAGAGCAGAGATATCTATTGGTAATACAGTCCATATACTATAAACCTAGAATACAATCTTGACCAGTAAGTGTATGTATATACACATATATTAAAGAATCTTTATTTATATCTGAGGCTTCATAAATAACCATTTGTGAATAATATTTGTGAAATATTAACTGGCACAGTAATATGGGCTAAGGCCAGGTTTTCTTGATCTGTCAGTATCCTCTAGGTAGCCTACTATATATTAAAGTTATCATTAGGAACTTTTAGCCCAAACAAACTAATTTCATCAGCAAAGAACTCTTCTTAAAATGAAATTATTGTTTGTGAAGCAACAGATCAACAAGAAACCATACAAGCCAGTAAATTGCCATTAAAGAGCCATTATTACTAAGAGTGCATACGTGAATAGCACTTGGCACTTTTATCAAATCAGTTCAGTTCTGGTTATTTTTGTGTAGCGCGCATCACTGAACTCAGGCTAATTGCACTGTAACACGTTTACAGATAAGTGAAATTACAAACTTTAAAAATGACTAATTACGCAATGAATACATATAAGACGGAAATGTGTTTAAATGCACGTGATAAAAATGCAGCTACAGACTTATTGACATAAATGAAGCTTAATATCTGTCCATTAACATATTTGTTCTCAATTATTAATTACGAAGCTTCAGATTTCATTACATATGAAGTCGAAGTTTCAGAATCAAATGGGAAGGGAAAAAATACTATAATGGAACCCAGCTCATGAGACATATGAATGGCCCCGAAGAATTAGGCCATAAGGACATATGATAATTTTCAATTCTGTTTCTTTTCTATAGAACCCTATAACTATATAACTATAACTATATATATATAAAATATATATATATATATATACATATATATATATATATATATATATATATATATATATATATATATATATATATATATAACTATAACTGTAAAAGGTAGGTGGAGAACTTTGTTTTATGGTGCAGAAAGAATTGTCTGCAGCTTAATATCAGAAAAACCAAGAAAAAGAGCCTCTATGATCACTGGGCAGGGTGTGGATTGTAGAGGTGGTACACTCCTACAAGTATTTGGGGGTCCACATCAATGGCAGGCTAGACTGTTCTCATGACAAACACAAACAAAAATTTTATTAAGAAGAGGGGGGCTCTTTTTCATTAGTAGAATGTGTTCCTTTAATGTGGGTAGTGGCATCCTTCACATCTTCTACAACTCTGTGAAAAACAGGGCAATTGTCTTTGCTGTGGTGTGCTGGGCTGGTAACATCACTTCAAGCGAGGCCCACCAAATCATGCTGATAGAAAAAAAAAATGAAATCTTAAATGTATGGCAAGCTGCAGGACACTAACAGATTAAGAAAACCTGAACTTAGCCTGTGTTATTGGATGTACTGTATACAGTGAGAGTCCTTTTAAATTAATGAGCCATTGTTATTCCACAAATCTGTTCTCATCAAATCATGGTTATTTACTGTATGGAGCCTGTTACAGATCTAAACAAATGAAGGGTCTTTCTGGAAGCTTCATGTGGACGGTTCTGGTTGGAGCCAAAACTGGTTCCCCTATGGTATTGCTCTGAAGTTCCTCAGTATTTATGTTCGGTCACTATTTGTACCGCCTTCCTCAGAACAATGAATGGAGAACACACAGATTGTTGCTCCTTAAAGTTAAATATAATTTCTTTCATCTTTTTGATATTTAGCAAAATATTTTTGTTACTGCAGCAATTTACTAAATGTTCCACTTTATTGAAGTAATGGCATTTGTCCTTCCCAGACAAATGTCCTATCATCATAGTGTCATCTGCATACTTTGACAACAGAACAATGGTCAGTGTTGTGTTAAATGTTCTATCTTACGAGAGAGAGAGAGAGGTTAGGAGCACACACTGATACAGAGCATTGCTGCACCCACCACGTGACAAACCACCTCAGGACCCCAGATTGCGATCCAAGTGTAGTCATGGAACCAGTGTGAGTTTTTTTATGGTGGCTGGAGTGCCAATTCTGCCACAAACCCCCAGGTTTTTCCCTGCAGCTTGGAGGGCCTACACACAGGGCTGGATACAGATTAACGTCATATCCAGGACGAAGCAATTGCAGGTTAAGGGCCTTGCTCAGGGGCCTAACAAAGTAGAGTCTCTTTGGACGTTTACAGGATTTGTGGTCACAAGTATATTGCATAAATAGGAAAGGAGATAAAACACAACTTTGAGAAGCCCCTACACTTTATGGAGAACACAAAATTAGACTTTTAGGATGACTAAGCAACCAGTCCTTTCCCTTTAGTGCCATTTTTGAGGAGGCAGAAGTAATAGAATGTGTTAATCATCTTCATCTATAATTTGTTGCTGCTGGGTTATGACAATTATATTCTGAATTTTGTTAGGTAATGAAGACAGAAGTTTTAAGGTAAGCTAGTTATACTCACTAATCATGGTGGTAGAGAATGGGGATGTGTTGCTTGTTGATTAGCACATGGTAGTAAGAGTTTCACTGTGCTCTGTACACATACAGTGATGACCCAATAAACCTATTTAATGATTGAAAAACAAAGTACTGAATCCATAATGGAATGTATGGGTTGATACTGCCTGTCTTCTCAAGAAGTATTTGAAGCAGAATCAAACTGGCGGTTAGTCCAATGCTGTTGCCAGTTTATCTTGTTTTTGTTTCTCTTTCTCACTGATAAACTTTTCTAAAAGGTGTAGATTTTGGAAACCAAGAAGAAAATGCAATAATGATAGGGTTAGTAGGGGAAGATGGACATGATATATACAAACCGGATTCCAAAAAAGTTGGGACACTATACAAATCATGAATAAAAACTGAATGCAATGATGTGGAGGTGCCAACTTATAATATTTTATTCAGAATAGAACATAAATCACGGAACAAAAGTTTAAACTGAGAAAATGTATCATTTTAAGGGAAAAATATGTTGATTCAGAATTTCATGGTGTCAACAAATCCCAAAAAAGTTGGGACAAGGCCATTTTCACCACTGTGTGGCATCTCCCCTTCTTCTTACAACACTCAACAGACGTCTGGGGACCGAGGAGACCAGTTTCTCAAGTTTAGAAATAGGAATGCTCTCCCATTCTTGTCTAATACAGGCCTCTAACTGTTCAATCGTCTTGGACCTTCTTTGTCGCACCTTCCTCTTTATGATCGCCAAATGTTCTCTATAGGTGAAAGATCTGGACTGCAGACTGGCCATTTCAGTACCCGGATCCTTCTCCTACGCAGCCATGATGTTGTGATTGATGCAGAATGTGGTCTGGCATTATCTTGTTGAAAAATGCAGGGTCTTCCCTGAAAGAGATGACGTCTGGATGGGAGCATATGTTGTTCTAGAACCTGAATATATTTTTCTGCATTGATGGTGCCTTTCCAGACATGCAAGCTGCCCATGCCACACGCACTCATGCAACCCCATACCATCAGAGATGCAGGCTTCTGAACTGAGCGTTGATAACAACTTGGGTTGTCCTTGTCCTCTTTGGTCCGGATGACATGGCGTCCCAGATTTCCAAAAGAACTTGAATCGTGACTCGTCTGACCACAGAACAGTCTTCCATTTTGCCACACTCCATTTTAAATGATCCCTGGCCCAGTGACAACGCCTGAGCTTGTGGATCTTGCTTAGAAATGGCTTCTTCTTTGCACTGTAGAGTTTCAGCTGGCAACGGCGGATGGCACGGTGGATTGTGTTCACTGACAATGGTTTCTGGAAGTATTCCTGAGCCCATTCTGTGATTTCCTTTACAGTAGCATTCCTGTTTGTGGTGCAGTGTCGTTTAAGGGCCCGGAGATCACGGGCATCCAGTATGGTTTTACGGCCTTGACCCTTACGCACAGAGATTGTTCCAGATTCTCTGAATCTTCGGATGATGTTATGCACAGTTGATGATGATAGATGCAAAGTCTTTGCAATTTTTGCTGGGTAACACCTTTCTGATATTGCTCCACTATCTTTCTTCAACATTGTGGGAATTGGTGATCCTCTACCCATCTTGGCTTCTGAGAGACACTGCCACTCTGAGAAGCTCTTTTTATACCCAATCATGTTGCCAATTGACCTAATTAGTGTTTATTGGTCTTCCAGCTCTTCGTTATGCTCAAATTTACTTTTTCCAGCCTCTTATTGCTACTTGTCCCAACTTTTTTGGGATTTGTTGACACCGTGAAATTTTGAATCAACATATTTTTCGTTTAAAATGATACATTTAATCGGATTAAACGTTTGATCTGTCATCTACGTTCTATTACAAATAAAATATCGACATTTGCCATCTCCACATCATTGCATTCAGTTTTTATTCACAATTTGTTTAGTGTCCCAACTTTTTTGGAATCCGGTTTGTATATCTATACTAATAAAAGGCAAAGCCATCACTGATTGACTGAGTGAGTGAGTGAGTGACTCACTCACTCACTCACTCACTCACTCACTCACTCACTCACTCACTAACTCACTAATTCTCCAACTTCCCGTGTAGGTAGAAGGCTGAAATTTGGCAGGCTCATTCCTTACAGCTTACTTACAAAAGTTGGGCAGGTTTCATTTCGAAATTTTACGTGTAATGGTCATAACTAGAACCTATTTTCGTCCATATACTGTAATAGACTGCAGCTTGATAGCCGTGGGAGGCGGAGTTGCGTCTCGCATCATCACGCCTCCCATATAAGGTAAATATTCGTGAGTCAAGGACTGTGCTTAGCATATTCATAAGTAAAAATATCTGAATCACAAACTGATGTTAATTATATTTTGTCCATGAATACTTATTAAATAATTCCAAATACCGTAGTCTGTCCACTTCCTTTCATAGCTTTTTCGATGGTTGTGCTGCTTCCAGGCATGTATTTTCGTATTAAAGCATTTAACCAATCACATTTCAGCCATCATTTGTTGCCAGGCAGAGAGGTCTTCACAATCCGTTGTGCAGGCACTCTTAACACAGAATAAATGTTGATTAACCTGTTGCTTCAACCAATCACATTTTGAGTTGGTGTCAATAGGGCCCTCTAGCAGGCGTACGGCAACGTCGCCGGATTCAGACCCATTGATTGGATTGAAGCCGAAATGAGGAACTCTACAAAGCCACTGAATGCACCGTAAACGCTCCGAGCGCAAGATCCTCGCGCGCACTACGGCCAACTCCATGGCAGGATTCTGGACAATATTATTTGCCAGACACAGACCAGATTTCAAGACCACGAAAACCTGATGTTTGTTATGCTCCTCGAGCCCCAGAAGGTTCGGGAATACAAGAATAATTTCACGCATACAGCCTTCTCCAGTTTAACACAAGAGCCACGGAGCGGTTTTTGATCTGTCTCGGCAAAAAACAGAACTGACTGTAATGTATGCCATGGATGATTTTGCAGGAAAATCTGCCACTTATCTCCTTGACTTCCTTCATCAGAAAAATCTGAATGAGAGCATGGGGCAGCTGTTCACATTGGTATATTTGGTGGTGACCATTCCCGTGTACACTGCTTCTGTCGAGCGGACATTTTCAGCCCTAAAGCGAATTCGAACTTATGCCAGAAATACGACAGGGCAGGTTCGACTTTCAGCATTAGCTTCGATGGCGATAGAAAGGGACTTTTTGATGGAACTGAAGTGCACGGATAATAAATACGAGTAATTGAACTGTTTTTGAGGAAAGAGGGGAGGATGGATTTTGTTTACAAATAATCGGAATTTTTGGTGAGTAAAATGTTGCGATTTTCCTAAATAATATTGCAAGTTTATGAGTTATTATTGGTGTTTTTTATGTGTGTCGCGGCTGTGGCTTCAGTAGAAAGGAACTTGTTCACCCCTGGTTTGTCTGTTCAATAAAGGCATTTATTGTGGCTACAGGGGTTATCTATCCGCGATGCAGTGGCTCTTTAGACTGTATTTCTGCATATTAAGATGGTTTTTATAACCATAAATTAGTTTTTGAGGGGCGGGTTGATTCAGACAGAGCACTACTGAAGGCCTAGGTGTGAGATGCACGGTCCGCCAATGGACCAGATGATACGTAAATTTGATGAACATTACAACCTGAAAATAAACAAAACTGTAGAGAGGTTCACATTATACTTCTCCCAGTCCTTCTCTCTAAATCTTCCGTGCGAGAACATTATCATAAGGCTTAACAATCCAAGTGAAGACGGGAGTCCGACAGGGATGCTTGTTATCCCCGTTCCTCTTCCTCATTGCTATCGACTGGATCATGAAGACATCCACCAGTGAACGCAGGAATGGAATCCAATGGACCTTGTGGAGCCAATTGGAAGACTTAGAGTTTGCTGATGATCTCGCACTTCTCTCCCACAGTCAACAGCAGATGCAAGAAAAGACCAGTGTGTTGGCAGCCAGATCATCACAGGTTGGACTCAACATCCACATGGAGAAAACCGAGATTCTTAAGAACAATTCCAACAGCAACAACCCAGTCACACTAAATGGAAGTTCCCTGGAGGTGATACAGTCCTTCACCTACCTGGGCAGCATCATCGACCAGCTGGGTGGAACAGATACAGACGTCAAGGCAAGGATCGGCAAAGCAAGAGCCGCCTTCATCCAGCTCAAGAACATCTGGGCTTCCAGAGAACTGACCTTGACCACCAAGATACGTCTGTTCAACGCCAATGTGAAATCAGTACTGTTGTACGGGGCCGAAACCTGGAGGTCAACCAAAACAACCACCTGAAGAATCCAGACATTCATTAACACCCGTCTCAGAAAGATCCTCCATATTCGCTGGCCAGACACCATGAGTAACACCAACCTATGGGGAAGGACCTGCCAACCTTCAGTAGAAGCAGAAACCTGGAAGAGAAGATGGGGATGGATAGGGCACACCCTACGTAAACCGCAAACTAGTATCACCAGACAGGCTCTCAGATGGAACCCCCAAGGAAAGCGGAAGAGAGGCCGTCCAAGAAACACCTGGCGACGCGACCTCAAGGCAGACATCACAAGGATGGGCTACACCTGGAGTCAACTAGAAAGAATGGCCCAGGACAGAAATCTCTGGAGATCTACCTTTGGCGGCCCATACCCCAGAAGGGGTGGAGGGCATAAGTAAGTAAGTAAGTTAACAATCTTATTGTTACACCTTCTACGTGCACCAAACTGTCCTTATTAAAAAGTCTTCCTTGCTTTACCGCTGGCTGCTTCTTTCCATTCACCTTCCTAGCTCTTTATTTAAACACTTTTCCTTCTCACTTTTCTTTCAAAATACGCGCCTCCTTGCCTTTTTTCAGTCAGCTCCCCTTACGTCACACCATGGTACGTTTAGCACAAGTTAATACCGGGAATGCCTGTTAAACATCTTACAGTCACGAGTAGCGATTTGCGTGGTGAACACTTCGATGAATGAAAGCTGTTATTTTTACAACGGTTGATAAACACGGAATGTAACTTCAAAACAACACGTCCTCCAAATACGACCCTGATTGAAAGAAATAATGATAATCAAATCCTTGATGACGGCAACACTCATGACAGTCACAAAACAATTACATTGACAATCAGGTTATGTTATTTTTAAAATGTTTCCTTTTTCTTTTTCATAACTTCTTTAACGCACTACTTCTCCGCTGCGAAGCGTGGGTATTTTGCTATATATTATAAATCAAACGCCCGCTCCACAACAGACAACTAAAGCCGCGAGGTCCGAATATCCCTTTTAGATTAGCAGGCACCCCTTCTGTAACAATAGGATTGTTAAGCCTTATGATAATGTTCCCGCACGGAGGGTTTAGAGAGATGCACGTTCCTCCGTGCGGGAACATTATCATAAGGCTTAACAATCTTATTGTTACACCTTCTACGTGCACCCAAGCGTCCTTATTACGGAGTCTTCCTTGCTTTACAGCTGGCTGCTTCTTTCTATTCACCTTCCCAGCTCTTTATTTAAATAGTTTTTCTTCTCACTTTTCTGCTCCTTCGCGGTCTTCTCCCTTTTCGTTCGAAATACGCGCCTCCTTGCCTTTAGCGATTTGGGTAGTGAACACTTTGATGAATGAAACCTGTTATCTTTACAACGGTTGACAAACACGGAATGTAACTTGAACACAACATGTCCTCCAAATACGAACCTGATTGAAAGAAATAATGATAATCAAATCCTTGATGACAGCAACACTCATAACAGTCACAAAACAATTACATTGACATTCAGGTTACATTATTTTTAAAATGTTTCCTTTTCTTTTTCATAACTTCTTTAACACACTACTTTTCCGCTGCGAAGCGCGGGTATTTTGTTAGTATATTATATATACACACACACATACATATATATCAGCGCTTCCCGATTCATTTTACCCTCGCACCCCTTGTGACGGACGATCCCGATTTCGCACCCCCTTGGTTTGAGAAGAAGTATGAAAAAATATGAGGTTAACGCAAAAAAACAGATCACCAATTGAAGCTTTATGAATAATGGATACTTTATTCGCCATCAATAATTGTTTTGGTAAAGCCATACTCAGTGTAATCCTTCCATTTTATATTTTTTTCGCGACTAGCCATGATTAAATGAACGGTAAAAAAGTAAGAGCGAAGCGACGGTGACTTATTGAGGCAGGCAGGCGAGAGCACAAAGGCTCACGGGCTCGATGTAGTGCGTGTCAAGTTGATCTAAAATGCGCAATCAGATTCGAAAAAATATATCTTTTCAAGTTCTATTTGGATATAAGTAGGTTCTATTTAGTCGACAGAAATATCTTTGGTAGGAATGTAAGTTGAATTTAGTCTTTAAATTTCTATGGTGAAGAAAAAATTATGTAATGATGACTAAATTTAACTTACATTCCTACCAAACATGTTTCTGTTGACTAAATAAAAATTACTTATATTTAAAATTTAAGTAGAACTTGAACAGATACGATAGTTCATAATACCCACGCAGCACTAAGTACACATAAGAGCGGGAGTCATCCGTTTTAACAAGCAGTGTATTGCACTGATACAAAATAGCCTGCCCATTTAATTATTTAGGAATGGATAGATAAATTAAGATTTTGTACAAATAATGTTTTTCATTTTTCTTCCTCAATGGATTCTGGCACCCCAAAGGGTATATACAGTACAGGCCAAAAGTTTGGACACACCTCCTCATTCAGTTTGTTTTCTTTATTTTCATGACCATTTACATTGGTAGATTCTCACTGAAGGCATCAAAACTATGAATGAACACATGTGGAGTTATGTAGTTAACAAAAAAAGGTGAAATAACTGAAAACATATTTTATATTCTAGTTTCTCTTGGCATTCTCTCGATGAGCTTCAACAGGTAGTCACATGAAATAAAACCAATGCCAAGAGTGTGCAAAGCAGTAATCAGAGCAAAGGGTGGCTATTTTGAAGAAACTAGAATATAAAACATGTTTTCAGTTATTTCACCTTTTTTTGTTAACTACATAACTCCATATGGCTTGTACTGTATATATATATATATATATGTATGTGTGTATATATGTAGATATGTACAGTATATATATGTGTATATATATATATATATTTATACACATACATATATATACACACATACATACTGTATATATATGTATGTGTATATATATATATGTATTTGTGTATATACTGTATGTAGATATGTATGTTTATGTGTGTGTGTATATGTGACAAAACAATTACATTCACAATCATGTTACGTTATTTTCAAATTGTTTCCTTTTCTTTTTCATTACTTCTTTAACACACTACTTCTCAGTGTGAAGCGGGTATTTTGCTAGTATGTGTGTATATATATATATATATATATATATATATATATATATATATATATATATATATATATATATATATATATTATGATTTTCATATTCTTCCGGGTCTTTACAATGATCCTTTGGTGTTTCTTGGAGCCTCATGAGTGGTACAAACATATTCAGACACTTGATTAGAGCTGAACAGTGAATTCAGTGTGTCCCGTGGCACCTCCTCCTGAAGTACAGGCTTGTGATGAAACTGATCAGGTTCTTCCACTGAGCCAATGCTGTTTCACAATTCTTTTCTGAATAAAACACTCAAGGAACCTGATGACTTTTTTACAACCACAAAGAGTAACAGGCCAAACCCAACTTCTAATACAGCATCCTTGAGATGGATACCATTAAGAAAAACAACATGGCTACTTGGCATTCGTCATGTTCAGTTGTTCCATCTTCTTACACAGGCTCGCATAGGACACATTCCCTGGAACTAGACTACAAAGAGAATGTCCAGTGCCATTGTATTATTATCCTTTACACTGTGGAATGGTCACTCTAAACTAACCCTAACCATCTTACACCCTAACGTCTAACCATCTTATACAAGTCCAGCCCACCAGTGCCAAAGAACATAGTCCTTACATTAGGCTGGTACTGGTATACCTAGGTGATATTCTAAAGCTGAACTATGAATTATTTCAGTTGCAATGGAAAATAAATATTGGGATCCCATTAAAAAAAGCTCACACTGTCTTCCTAGCACTCTCTAGACTACCAGGTATATAAGCAATGAAGAACAGATGAGAACTGCATCTAATGTTACACAACACTTTGGAAAAGTAGAAGAGGAGATAATAGTCACCATCTACTCACATGCCAAGATGCAACATGTTTTAAGGTTTTCTTAATGGAAATCGGTCATTCCTTGCCAAGCTCCAAGTAATGTTACTTGTAGTGTACTATGCATCACTCTAGGACCTAACTGATCTGCTGTTGAGTCAGATATGTGGAGAACAAATGTTAAAGGACAGATGTAGGAGGAGAAAAGTACAGTCTCATAAGAAAGGGCTTTCTTTGTCTGCTGGAAGTGATGGAGAGGATATCATCTATGTGCAGTGATTCCAAAGGATCAGAAAGGTTGAAGTTTATTTTGTTTCCACATATCTTGCTTTACTTTTATTCATCCCTGCACAACTTATGCATCATTTAAGACCAGACGCCATTTAAAACAATACAGGTTGAGGATAACCAGTTACGTCATTTGTGTCTAGCACAGGCACAAGCACATTTTTAAGTTTAGGAACCTTGTTTCTCTTATGCATGGATTTGTGACCCATAGTTCACTGCAGACCCTACAGGCTTGTGGGGGAGCAACAGATGCTATGGTCACAGAATATATTATAATTGCATGGAGGGCCCTACCGGGAGTGCTCATATTTACACTATGAATAGGAGTGATGCATTGGGGACCTACCACAGGCTCACAGGTTAGGTTTTTAGGACAGGACAAACTGTCCCTAAATGCTTGACATATGTAATCGGAGCATCTGGGGCAGAAGCGGCATTAGGGGTGTGCGGGGCCTAGGGCAGACCAACCGCATGCAGGGCTGGTTACTTCAAACACTTTTACCGGCATGTGTGGACTGTATAAACTTGGGTGCGAATTTAATAAAAATAATGTTAACATACACTGGATTTTCTCATTACAGTATTCAGCTAAATTTTTGCAAGACAACATGCAGACTTTATCAAAATATAACAATATAATCTATTAAAAAAGTGAAATTCATAATTCATGACAATATCACAAAATGCAATGCAGTGTCATGCAGAAATTAGCAGGGTTTCTTCTAGAAAAGTACCCAAACTGCAAGTATACTCTGAGTTTCAATATGCAGGATGTCATAGTCATAACTCACGTTGATGTCATGTCAGCCGGTTATCATTAGTGATACGTGTTTTTGTGCATTAATATTTGGACATGTTTATGGTCTACAAATAAAATGTGAGTTTCATTGTTTCGACAGGAAGTGTGAAATTAACATAAATGTATCATCATGAAATCTCTTACTGGTTTCCAGGTTCAGAGACGAAAATCCACTTTCCTTGCCTTCCGATTGGAAAAGTCATTGATGACATCTTCGTAGTCTAATCTGGATGTAATGTATTTTTCTATAGATAGGATTACCAGACTGCAAAGCCTGTCTTGAGACATGGTTGATCTATACTGGAGAATATAAATTGATATTTTATCGAACGGGACATGCGGACGTCAAAAGTGGGACCCCCTTAGGTGCGGGCCTGGGGCAGTTGACTAACTTGCCACCCCCAAACACTACTCTTGATCTGAGGCCACTAGGAGGCAGTATTACATAGCAGAAACAGTACTTTTAGTGTAACCAATATGCCATAATGTCTACATAAACATGACACAAGAAAGGACACCTCTGATTGTGTGAGACCACAGCAGTAGCGGCACCAGTATTTCATATTAGGGTGAGCCTAAATTTTTCACGGTTATTTTAATTACTGTACTGTTAAATATACATTAATTTAATGTTTGAATGGCTTTTGTTAACACTAATTTAAATCCACTTCCAAATAGTGAAGATAAATTGACTGCTTACCTTTTGTTTATACCTAAGACACAGCAGCCCATCGCAAGGCACAAATGTCCAAATAATATCCATTATAATTTTGAGTAGAATAACATTATGTAACAACAAACAGTCCAATTACCATTTTGCCATTCCTTGTAATTTGTGTTTCCATATCTGATATCCATTTCCAGTCTCTGAATACACAAATTCATTTGTCCTCAGCTTGATTATTACAAAAATGCCAAAATTGTATCCTTTGATATTCTCTATTCCAGTCACACATTGTTTGCTCTCTGTTGTATCAATGAGTTGCAAAGCTGTGTGTCTTATCAGGTATAATAGAAGTTGCAAACTTTAATACTAATTTATTCGATGGCTCATAATATCAGACAAATCTGTGACCTAGCCAATCCTCTGGCATTTGGTGGCTGGGTGGTTGTGGATTATCCAGCATGCTCAGTAATAGCATTGATAGCACATCCATCACTAAAAAGAACACAGCTAGCAGTGGGGCTTAAACTTTCTATTTGTGCATTATCAAAATTTGCAGACTCTGGTACTTTTTTGCAGTTCTGTTTGTTTCCTTTCACAAATAAAACAATGTTCATCTTTCCTTACATCAAGACATTACCCAACCCACTGTAGGGGTACTAGTCGATTCAATAGAGCTCATCACGAGTGCTAAATAATTTCAGTAAGTTACTAGTTGATAGCTTCCTGTTAACATTACATGTTTTAAATTGCTGTACTTGGTCACATTTTTAAGTCGATCTTATTTTTTAAACCTTGTTATATAGATGCATGCTGTATAACTGCTATCTGTATATGCTCTTTCCAAATACTTTTTAAGGGGTAAATGAAACTTTCTAGTGATAGCATTAACATTGGTGATTTTGCTGTGTATATTTGTAATTAATTGATATTTTAATTAATGAAGATGTGTGTTAAAATACATGTATGCGGTATAAGCTAATTTTAATGAGGAAAAAAAATGTAAAAACCTAAGCTACAGGGTAGACCAATGAAGAAAGTAGATGGGTCTAGGCCCACTTGGGCCCAATACTGATGCAACCCCTGGACCATTGGCAGTATTAGGACAGCCAGATGGGAGTATAACATCATCCATGAACTCCTAGCAGAATATGCTCACCTAGTTACCACACAATGGTAAACAATGGCATTGTCTCCTATTTTCTGAGATGCACTAAGGTGGCATCCATTGGGCCCTTCCTCAGAGATCAGTCCCAGCCTTGTTGAATCTAAAATTGGTCAGCAGACTTCTTCTGACCTCTAAACTTTTCCATCTTGGCAGGCAGGACACCTCTGATCTGCTTTGTAGTGATGATGTCAAAGATTGTCTGATATGCCCTCGTAAGAAGGTGACTCTGATGTGGCAGATGAGGTCATGGCATTAGCTGGCAGGCTGCAGTGCATTTATTTAGGCTGTATGGTGGACTCCCAATAATTTCTTTGCCTTTTTACTGACTGCATTTATGTAGGGGGAACTCAGTTTTGGACAAAGAAATCTGTGTTAGAGCAGAAAGCCTACAGACAATTATAATGTTTTAAGTTCAATCTTACTATTATTTGTTCTTAAAATTGTTATCCTGCATGTCTCATCAGAATAATAACAGTAATAAAACATCATCAACAAAATATATATATAAGAACATGTACAGTACTGTTCAGTAACCTTAGGACCTCTGGTTAGAAAATGTCTTTGTATCAACTGCTACAAGTGCCCTGTACCATTTGCCAGAGGTGAGGTGTGAGAAAAGCAACTCTTCTGGATGGCTACTGTCTTTAATAAATCTCTTTGCCTTTCTATGGCAGTATGTATTATGTAGGTCCTCAACTGAAGGGTGCTGATAATATTCTGTTCAGCCTTCATCACCTTCTTTAGTGATTTACAGTTTTAACCCAAGCAGAGTCCATACCACAATGTGATGTAGCCAATGACAACAGACTTCACTATGCACCAGTAGAAGTTCATGAGAACAAATGGAGAATTGTAAGCTAACCCTAAACCTTATCCTCAGACATCTGAAAAATTAAAGGCATGGATGAACCATCATGTCAATAGCTGAAATGGGTTGTGCTCTCTTCAGTCAATCAGTGTTAGTCACGCCAAGAAATTTAAAGCTGTACACCCTCTTAACCATATTCTATCTGATGGGGATATTGTCTGTTTTCTGAAGTCAACAATCAGCTCCTTGCCTTTTCTAATATTAATTATGATATTGTTGCCTGTCAGCACTGCATCAACAGGCAGATCTCTTCTCTGTAAGCTGTCTCATCATTGTTGGTAATAAGATCTATGATGGTGGCATCGTACACAAATACAGTGATGAAGTTGGAGTTATGTTTGGCCACACAGTCTTAGAAGAACCAAGAGTGCAGAAGAGTCAGTATGTCAAGTACCCATGTGGAGGATTGTGTGGCGAATATAGCTGCCAGTCTGCACATGTCCAACCTTCTCAGGACAGGTACTGCCTGTAGCATATAGAATCCTCTGGGACAAAAAAAGAAAGAGTAAAGAATTGTTTGGGGTCAGACAGTGACCTTCTACTTAGGGCTTTGTGAAGGACATTATGAGTTGAGGGACTGTGCTGATTCTACTTTTGAGATGGGTTTCCCAAGTTAGGTGCTGAAATCTTCAAGTGCTATCATAACAAAATCGGATCTGGTAATTGAACATCTGACTTTCTGGTGTAACAAATGCTGTCTGTAATGAACTCAAAAAGATAGAGAGACTTTCTGCAAACAGTGTATGGTGAAGCAAGGATGTTCTTTCATTGGCTGGACTTTCAGTATGGAGCATGTCATGACTTTCATGGCATGGATTTAATACTTGGCAAGTGGGCTTATAATATTATCTGCTATAATTGGCTTGGGTCCCATGTATTTCATTGAATTTGTTTTTCGATTGGAAGGCTTTGCCATCCTGAACAGGAAGACCCACAGTTCAGTGATTTTCAGATCCATGGTCAACAGTCACATTAACCCCCCAACATGCTGCTGTCTCTGGAAAACCTTGATCTCAGGATGGCTGACATCTCTGTTCCCATACCCTGTGGTTTTCTTAAGAAATGTGGGAGGAGGCTCATCATTTACATCCACTGCATTAATCCCCTCCAGGTCTGTGGCAAGAGCAAGAAATTCTTTTATCCTTAAAGTCAATCAGAATCACTTAGAGAATTATCTTCTTAGAGGAGTTTAAAACCAAAAAGGGTCAGCCATGCCAGCAGACATCCTGGTCAGCTCCTTTGCACTCCATTTAAAACCCACTTTGAGATTAAGTAGACTGTGAATTCTGAAATGGGACAGTAGTTTTTTGGAAAATACGTTGCTTCCAGTATCCAGAGAGCTAGGAGTACATAAGGGTTATCTGTCCATTTTGAAGCCAGCTTTGTAGCTTTTATTATTATTCTTTATTATAGCAAAGAAGAAAACAGATACAAATTGTCCATTGAATAATCAATCAAACAATATTTTAGACAGAAGAGGTTCTAGTCTCTGTCAAGGTATTGCAAAGTGAAGGGGACATCAGAGGGCCTATTAACTTTACTTTGTTCAATCATCCAACCTGTCATCCATCCAATTTTCGAGTACATATGTGGGAATTATATCCACAGTAGCACAGTTTACAAGTACAGAGCACCAGCACAATTGTTTTCACATAATTACAAATACATACACAAGTTTTTGTGTTTGAGAATGTTATGTTCTGCTATATATAACATAATATTGCATAATATTATCAAACTTTCCTACTGTAGTTCAGAGCTGCAATAAAAAATCATCATTTAACTGTGGAAATCCCATGTATGCATGGTGTGCAGGGTTCAGAACAAAGACACTGCATCCATGATGCAGTAGTGCTGTCTTCTGCATCACTGTGTAACCATTTATACTTGCACATGCAGGTTAAATGAACTGCCTAGGGTCACAAAAGGAGGTAGTGGTGAAAATTGAACCAGCAGATGTATAGTTTACACATAAACAGCTACACTGCAATACTTACTGAGCACCTTAGGAACTGGCTTGTATATCACTCCCATAATTGATTAACTGTGCAATTCTGTAATACTTTGGTGAGTGGGACTTACCAAGTTCATTATGGATTCACTTACTCGAAGTTTAACACATTCACACACACACAGAATCCAGTTGTACCTGCACTTAAACACTGATTATGGGTGATGCCCGCACAGCCTATCATTTCTCAGTACTCCACTTATTGATTTAATACCTGTGCCTTGAGAAGACCAGACGGGTGTCCCCAGGTGTCTCCCGGTGTCCGCTACACATTGGAGGCTGATGCAGTTTTGTTAATACCGCTTATCAATGGTGCATAACTCCTCTTCACACTGCACACTATTAGAGCTGTCCCTCCTCAGCCACTATCTACCTATACCAGGTTTCATGTACTTACCTCAATCACCCAAGATGTGCAAAGTATGGAGATTTATAGTAAAGCAATATTTAAAATACAATAATAGCAGAAAAAATGAATACTAGCAGCAAACAATAAATGAAGTTAATGACAATGAATAATAGTAAAACTGGCAATATAGCCATACATGCACCTTTGTTCCAAATGTAAAAAGATAAAAAAGCCTGAACAATACTTTCCATTAAGTGAAAGGTGTAGAATAACATCAAAGGAAAAACCTGTGGAGGAGAGCAAGAAAGAAAAGAGGATAAACTTATCTTTCAGGAATCTCATCTTGACACAGACATCAGACTGATGCATGGACAGCGTTCGCAGTGTCCAGATAGATTGCTCTCTCTCTCTTTCTCTCTCTCTTTGTTTCATCCTTTGGCTGTTCATCCTTTATTCCAAAAGCACCCTGTGGGGTTCTGGACCTCATGATGTTACTGTTATGACATGCAAGATGTTGGGGATTTTTGTGAGCAAAAGGTCCAGGGGCCTCATGTATAATGCCCTGTGTAGAATTCACACTATAACATGTCGTAAGCACAGAAATGGAAATGTGCTTACACACAAAAAAATCCAGATGCCTAAATCTGTTTATTTGCCAACTTTCCCGTTCTTCCGCTACATAAATCCCGGTCAACGTGAAAAGTAACGCACGTGCACTTGCCTTGCTGTCCTGCCCCGTTTCTTCCCAATATTACGCGTCTTTGAATATGCAAATCAATATAAATAGCCCTTAAACTCAGTGTTCTGTGAAAAGACAATGGCAAAAGCACGGGGGGAAATAGAAGAATTTCAGTGAATACCAAGTGGAGGCAAGGAAAAACGTACTATTTGTTGGTTTAAACAGTGGTATAAACAACAAAAGGAAGTTGATCAAGTGACATAGAGTGTTGGAGAAACTCGAAAGCTCAAGTTCACAAAGTCGGACAGTGCCCAAAATAAAAAAGTTGTCAGATATCAAAGTCGCCATGAAAAGGCAAATCGTAGCCCACCGTCTAAGTGTCATATGAAAGCTTAAAAGTGGGAAAAAAGCATGAACTGTCAACTTTAATCTCTAAATTTCCACTTTAATCACGTAGTTTATTTTGTCATTAAAGTAGAACATCATAAACTTCATCTTAAAATTGTTTATTTTTTTAGTTTCTCAAATCCCATCGTAACTAAAGTAGCATATTAAATGCTTTGTTTTCTATTTGATCTTCTATGTGTTCTATGTGTGTGAAACACTACGTGCTTCTGGGCATTCTCTTCCTCCGAGAGGACACAGAATCCATTATATTCGTAATATTACTGCTCTCTGAATAATTAAAATACTGAGATATATATGTGATATCATTTTCATGATGATAGGAATTAAAGCATGTTATTAAACATTGAAACACGGTGGTGCAGTGATTGTTCCTGTCTCACACAAGATGTTTGCTTTTCCAACCTTCGATGAAATAATTTATTGCAGCAATACTGTCTCTTTCAAACATACTAACCTCCAGTTTCTGTCCTTCCTTTTCTTTCTCCATACCCAATCGCCACACAATCAGGTCTGTAATAGATGTTAAGCCATCTGTAAGCTTAGAATGCCGATTCTTCAAAACTTTTAAGGAACATTGAAATATCTTCGTTGTACATGTTTAGAAGAATACAGCGTAAGGCAGGAACAATCTGTGAACGGAGCACCAGCTGCTTGCTAGTGCTGTGACACCGTGTCCTCACATGTCTATTTATTAACAATATAGATTATGTAAATTAAGTTAAAGTTTTATCTGTATAATAAACATATTTTGCTGCATTTCATCTTAAAAATGATATTGTCATCATATATAAATAGTTTTATAAAGTGGCTCAGGTTATGCAATATTATAACTGTAGTGCAAGTTTACAGTGAGGTGATTGTACTTATACTGTAAGTATAAACAGTTCTACAAGGAGCACTTGATGGACTGATTGAGTGCGTTTATAGTTCTTGAGATGAAACTGTTTCTAATCCGCGAGAAAGGCTCTGAAGCATTTGTCGTATGAGAACAGTTCAATAGGCACCATGGCTGAGGCAGCGTGTGCTTGATGCTGTATTCTGATAATTCTCTTTCCAGTCAGCTGCTGAAGTGTGATTCCCCACTCAGATACAGTGATATAAATACTCCGAGTGGTGCAGTGAGAGTAATATGGAAAAAGATGATCCGCTGTGGCAACCCCTAATGGGAGCAGCGCACCGTGAGATGAGATAACATAAGAGACAGGAAGTCGAACATGGAAGGTGAGGGTCCAAAAGACTGTGTATCAAGAAAAAAAGCAAAAGGGGAAAGGTAAAGATTGAAAGACCAAGATCAAGGAGTACAAAACCAGAATATCAAAACCTGATACTACGGTCTTTGTGTTTTGAAGCAATATTATTAATAACAAAAAGGTTTTTCTAACCACCGATGCATGATCACCGTCAAGTTTATATGTAGCATTGTGTTATGTCACAAGCACAACAATGCAGTCACATTACCAGTACCAAGGCATCATGTAAGTAATGAAAATCAAGGTGGTAAAATGAATGACTATATTAATTTAAAATCAAAATGTAAAACAAACGTAAGAATTAAATTCTGTATGTGGAAGCACCATATAAATACATGTATAAACTTGTGTGTATACTACAGTTACACATTGATAATTGGCTAACTAATCAGACCATGGACTGTTTGTCCTAGATGCTTCAATTAAACAAATATGTACAAGCACTTTATCTTGTCATGATTATTTACCCATGCTGTGTCCAGTTCTCCTGGGATATATATATATATATATATATATATATATATATATATATATATATGGAGAATGGCCAGCCGTTTATCCCGGCCAATACCCCCAAGCCGCCAGGTGGAGCCCTCCTTGCAGCATGGAGGTCCTCAGAAGACCAGCAGGGCATCATGGACAATGGAGTTTTTATGCACAGCCCTGCTGGATACCATGGGGGCCACAGGAGGACGCTGCAGGGAGGCCCAGGGACTTATACTTTCCTTATAGCCCGTAAGTAATTCACGATTACGGAAATAGAAGGAATGATATACTTCCGGGGTGAAGAAAAGAACTTGTACCTGACCCGGAAGTGATTGAGAGCCAAATGGACTGGGGATTAGGAACACTTCCAGGGCAGGAGATATAAAAAGATTGTGGGAACTCCCAGACGGCGAGCTGAGTTGGGAGGCAGGGTGGCTAAGCATCTGGGAGTGGAGGATTGGTTTATTGATTATTGTGTATTGTGGAGAGGAGCGTGATTTGTGCACATTATTATTATAATAAATAATTATTTAGACTTTTACTTGGTGTCTGACGTGTGGTCTGAGGGTACAAGGGTGCGAGGAAACCCTAATCTGTCACAATATATATATATACAGTGGTACCTTGGTATATGGCCTTAATCCGTTCCAGATCCTTGGACTTATACCAAACAGGACTTATACCAAACGAATTTTTCCCATAAGAAATAATGGGAAAATGATCAATTCATTCCCATGAAAAAAAAATCCTATTGTTATTGGCATATTATACATTGATGGGGTTGTATAAAATAATTTAAACACTGCTTAATACTAAAATACATAAATACAAAAGCAATTAGATGAAATGCTCCTAATGCTCCTAATGAGACGACGGATGGTGTCTTGTGGCATTTCCTCCCAGATCTGTATGAGGGCATCCCTGAGCTGTTGTACAGTCTGAAGAGCAACCTGGCGGCGCCTAATGGACCGAAACATAATGTCCCACAGATGTTCTATTGGGTTTAAGTCAGGGAATCGTGAAGGCCATTCAATTGTTTCAATTCCTTCATCCTCCAGGTACTGCCTGCATACTCTTGCCACATGAGGCCGGGCATTGTCGTGCATTAGGAGGAAACCAGGACCTACTGCACCAGTGTAGGGTCTGACAATGGGTCCAAGGATTTCATCCTGATACCTAATGGCAGTCAAGGTGTATTTGTCTAGCTTGTAGAAGTCTGTGCGTCCCTCCATGGATATGCCTCCCCAGACCATCACTGACCCACCACCAAACTGGTCATGCCGAATGATGTTACAGACAGCATAACATTCTCCATGGCTTCTGCAGACCCTTCAGCGTCTGTCACATGTGCTCAGGGTGAACCTGCTCTCATCTGTGAAAAACACAGGGTGCCATTGGTGGACCTGACAATTCTGGTATTCTATGGTAAATGCCGATCGAGCTCCACTGCGCTGGGTTGTGAGCACAGGGCCCACCAGAGGACGTTGGGCCCTCAGACCACCCTCAAGAAGTCTGTTTCTGATTGTTTGGTCAGAGACATTCACACCAGTGGCCTGCTGGAGGTCATTTTGTAGAGCTCTGGAAATGCTCATCCTGTTTGTCCTTGTCCAAAGGAGCAGATACCAGTCCTGCTGATGGGTTAAGGACCATCTATGGTCCTGTCCAGCTCTCCTAGACTAACTGCCTGTCTCCTGGAATCTCCTCCATGCCCTTGAGACAGTGCTGGGAGACACTGCAAACCTTCTGGCAATGACACACATTGATGTGCCATCCTGGAGAAGTTGGATTTCCTGTGCAAACTCTGTAGGGTCCAGGTTTCGCCTCATGCTACCAGTAGTTACACTGACCATAGCGAAATGCAAAACTAGTGAAAAAAACAGTCAGAAAAGATGAGGAGGGAAAAATGTCAGTGGCTTCCACCTGTTAAACCATTCCTGTTTTGGGGGTCATCTCATTGTTGCCCCTCTAGTGCACCTGTTGTTAATTTCATTAACAGCAAAGCAGCTGAAACTGATTAACAACCCCCTGTGCTACTTAACTGACCAAATCAATATCCCAGAAGTTTCATTGACTTGACGCTATACTCTGATTAAAAAGTGTTCCTTTAATTTTTTTGAGCAGTATATATATATATATATATATTCCCCTGGTGGTTGAGTTATATATTGACTGGTCACTCTAAGTAAAGCTATAATGTGATTACGAGAGTAAGGTAACAAAAAGTGTGCATAGACTTAGACAAATATATAGAAATGTGAATATCTTAGGAAAGGGCATCCAAGAAATTTGGCCAAGGATTCACAAAGGAAACTGTAATACATTGTTGTTAAAAGGCACACCTCTACTTAAATGTAATCTGTCACCAGCCTTGGGAAGAGGAACCTTATAAAAGCATCAGTTCAAAGAGGAGGCATGGGGAGACTTTTAATCCTGATATATAAAGCACATTAGGTTAGAACAGGGGTCCTCAATCACAGTCCTGGAGGGCCACAGTGGCTGCAGGTTTTTGTTCTAACCCGGTTGCTTAATTACGAAGCAATTCTTGCCAATAATTTAATTTCATGGCTTGTTACTGCTTTAACTCTGCCATGTCAAGTCATTCTCATATCCTAGATTTTATTCCCCTTTCTGAGCATATTAACCAAATGATTTGAAGGCTAAAATGGACGAGCAATTCTCAGTCCTTCACTTTCCTTCCAAGTATTTAATTAAACCCAGTAGTGCATGGGTTAGTGTAAATAGTAACAAGCTAAATGGAAAAATGCTGGTTTCTTTTGTCATTTGCATGATATTGCTAATTAGGAGCAATTAAAACCAAGAATGCAGCTGTTTAAAAATAAAATACGCGATAAGGGTTTAAAATCTGAACGAGGGAGACAACTGAAGTGAAGCAGAAGTGTTACTTGAGCAATAAGTGCTTCTTATTAAGCAACTGGGTTGGAGAAAAACTTGCCGCCACTGCGGCCCTCCAGGACTGTGATTGAGTACCCCTGGGTTAGAAGAATTCTTCCGCCAGATCTGAGGAATAGGATGCCATCATGAGTGTAGCAAAGATTTCAAACCTGAAAACACAGAAGATCATGCACTTTAGCAGGCTTACCTTCATGCTTATTTCTGTCTTAGTGAACAGTTCCAGTTGAAGCCCATTTGGAGCACTGGCATTGATGGACATCGACACACATTGTCCATAGTCAGTATTATTAGACCTTGCTGACTTGTTGGGGGGTCCCCATTGTTTGATGCCCCTTCAATAGCCCAAATGACACCTAAGGCAAATGGCACCACAGGCTTTAAGGAGCATGCACCCTTTACTGTAAAGAGCATGTTCACTTTTACCTTCATAAGTAGCGCCCACTTAGTAACAACAGAGTTCAATGACTTGTGTACATACTGTGGATATTTTTAACATACTTCTGTGACCTGGTGGTTGATGACAGCAACCAAGGGCGGCACCTAAGTCACCTAATGGATTGACTGGCTCTGTTGGTGATGCTTTTATATATACCTGGTGGTAATGTTACCCTCATAAATAAAACTGATTATCTGATTCTCCTAAATCCTTATCCGTTTCCTGTGTAATTTTAGAAATAAGTCATCAGTAATACAAAATGAAAAGAACAAATACAAAATTCACACTGCGGATTCATTCTGAATCCAAAGACTATGTGAAGAATTTGTCATGCAAGAAGCAAACTTCAAAATGCGCTAATTTAACACATGGAATGATACTCTGATTAAAAAAACTGACATGTCACAAAACTCTGTAGTCAATACAGCCTTACATTGGGCTACAAAAAAAGAAATCCTTTTTTTTTAATTAAATATGATGTAATGATTAATAACATGACAGAGAGGATCACAGAGTCAGCATGTTTATTCTAAAACAATATTAATGAATTCTTGTCATGTTCTAACAAATTTTGGACATATTCGTTGAGATAAAATAGAACATTGGCTACCCACTGACATATAGAAGGAAGGCTGGTATTCTTTCAGTTAAGCAAGGTAAGGCAAGTGTGGTTAGTATGGTATAGGCCATTACAACTGACTTATCCCTCTTCATTTTAATGCCATCTGGGAGTCCACCAAATGTCACCTATAGTGGATTAGGAGTTATTGTAACACCAAGACTGTATGAGAATTATGGAAAGATTTTTATCCAAAATGAGGTTAATTTAGGGCATTCCGAAAGCATGTGGCCTTGCAATGTGGGAGCTAGATGGCAGGTTGAACATTACAGTGGGTACATTTTCAACAATTTTAAACAAAATAAATGTGAATGATGAAAGACCTTTAGTTGAGTTACTGAAAACTTGCCACTTATAAAACTAGAATGTATTCTATGTATGGCTGGCTAACACTGCTTTTCTGAGATGTCAACTGAAATGACCCTTTCCCACCATTCCTTAAAATCTTTCAAGGGGAAATACTTTGAATTACTTTCATATATTGTTGAAATGCTGTCTAATACTTCAACAAGACTAACCAGTAAGGTCTATGGAATTGATATGGGTGCGAGATGCAGAAAGTTTGGCAGGTTTCATTTAACAAACATTCTAATCTGCATATAGGAAAAAGTGTGCAGCTGCACATTGGTCTAATTTTAGAACTGTTGCCTTGTGGGACAAGTGTTTAAAGCTTTTCACTGCATTAAGGTTATGTGGTTGGCTGTTATACCTTACTCTCTAAATCCATATAACTCCACACTTATTCAAACTGGAATAATGTCGATGGGAATAAACAAGATGGCAATCATTTCTGTAAGATAAGGTGTCAAAAGAGTATGTAAAGGCAGAGCTGAATGCTGTCTGACAGAAACCTTCAAACAGATATTTAGTAAGGATTTTTTAGCTGAGAATTATGACACCAATTACCTAGCAGCTTAATTAAAATTTATTACAGGAAATCTCAAATTTTGCCTTTTTTAATAAGTTAATAGTACTTACAAAGAAACTGTCTAATTGTACTGGGCCTGTTCTATTTTAACTTAATCTTATGGTTCCTCTTCCATCTGTCCGTTTCCTGAACCAGCTTATCCAGTTCCTCTCAACCTTAAAATTGGATTAGGTAGGCTCAGTGGATGGATGGATGGATTACTGAATATAAGTCTCTGAGGGTAACGATACCAGGTATATGTCACAGATTAAATGCGGGCTATCTCAATGAAGGGAGACATGCTGTATGTGGTTTGATTTTAAAGGTGTGACTGGCAAAAATGGCTTCAGTTAATTCTACTACTAAGCTCTCAATATGTTTTAGATTACTGGAATTTTTGTTTAGCTGTGAACTTTGTAGAAAGAAACAACACAATAAGGCTTACAGATAGGAAAAAAACTACTCGGTCAAATTCTGTAAAATGTTTGGCCTTTTTAGTATAAACCTGAGTCGTTTATTTTGTGAGTATCCTCAGACCGTTACCTACGTTGAAGTACAGATGGAAGTTTGTCAGCATCCTCTGTATTAACTCTTTCTCCCAATGACAGAGGCATATCATATCAGTTAGAATAATCTGCTTAGCAAGTTCCAAGGGAGGACTCAGGTTCTGACTAAATAAATCTTCAAAGGCTCATGTGACAGTGACACTCAGATATGGCACATTTATGTAACATAGTAAAAAGATATCATTCAAGTTTAGGCCTACAAGCGAAGTGTTCAAACACAACTGTAATCACATTCATTTAAACACAGAAATCTTATGAAAAATCACTCATTATTTGTGTTAAATGTGCGGATTACCAAATCATCTGCATGTACAGGAGCATTTATTTTTGGATTTTCCTTCTGAATTATTTAAACATCTGTGTTAATACTCGGGCAAACAGTGTTATGAACTTGACATTCTGACCTCATTTGAGGGGTTTTAGAAGTCAGGATGTCTTATTATCATGTTTGTTTTGGTGCTTGAAACATTTTTAACATTATTGAAAATAAGTAGTGCTCTCCCATGACACCATTTTGTTTTTCTTATGGACGCTGTCACTTTGAGGAGTATTTGTGGATGGTTGTTATGCCATTGCTAGGTAAGATTCAAGGTTGATTGGATTCTCCAAAAAAACATTTGTGCTCATTTCTCTTATGTGTTTTGAAATCCTGGTTACAAATATGTTTTGCCATGATTTTTGTATATGACTTATGATTTTGGCTCGGGTTATGTGTTTCTCTTTATTTTTGGGTGTACCTAACTTTCCCGCACCTTTTCACGAGTATGATTCTTGAAGCACCTCCTATGTCATGATTTGGTGTTATATAGTATATTCTAGAACTTGGCTTGGGGTTTTTTCAGTTCAAGGATTCTGTTTCTATCAATTTTATTCAGAATTCTTTATGGTTTACATGCTGTGTTTTGTTTTTGAAATGTCTTGGTTGTTATTTTAGGTCCTTATTGTCACCATGTTCAGTTCCCATCACTAGATCAAGTTTGTAATCATGGTGATGGGATAAAAGGATGGCTAGGAGTTTGTCTCCTTATCTGATCTGTGGATGCCAAAACTCTATTAAAATGCCTTGCCATAAATATTCTGATGTGTTTTGTTGAGTTCTCACTTCTTGCCCGTTTTTTTTTTACTTTGATTTTGTCTCACATCTTGGCTTTGTGTTCTAATTGTGATTTCACAGCTTGTCCTTTTTTGTTTTCTTACAGTGCTCCTCAAAAGTGTACCTGTCAGTTCACTATCTGGTCATCCTAAGCACTGTTTGTGTGCCCTTTTGGTTGTGACACTTGAAATTTTTAACTTAGCGACATCACCTGATTTCTGCTCCTCTCATGGCTGCTGCCACCTTATGTGGTCAGAACATTCATGTTTTTTGCAAGCTGTGATTACACTTCACCGCTACGTATTAAAGAAAACATACATGTTCAATTCAGAGATGTTGTTCTTGTGAAAACATTTTTGGGACTTTGGACTTTACACTCTGTGGTCCCCGGCCGGGAGGGCTTGTGCCTCCTCCAGACCGCGAGGGGGCGTCCGTCCTGGTTCTGTTGGGAGCCACGGGTCGAGGGCATGGAAGCCCTACCCTGTAGGGGCCCGTGGTCACCGCCAGGCGGCGCCCCGATGCTGGTTTATCCCGTGCAGTCGCCGGCCAGGGCTGGAGCCCGGCCGGGACGCCTTGGAGGACGTGAGGAGGGCTTGTGCCTCCTCCACACCGCGAGGGGGCGTCCGTCCTGGTTCTGTTGGGGACCACGGGTCGAGGGCTTGGAAGCCCAGCCCTGTAGGGACCCGTGGCCACCGCCAGGCGGCGCCCCGAGGCCGGTGTATCCCGTACCGTCCTCGGCTGGGGCTGGAGCCCGGCTGGGACGCTTTGGAGGACCAGAGGAGAGCGAGTGCCTCCTCCAGACCGAGTGGAGGTGTCCGTCCTGGTTAGGCAGGGGGCCTCGGGTACAGGGCATGGAAGCCCAGCCCTGTAGGGACCCGTGGCCACCGCCAGGCGGCGCCCCAGTGCCTAATTATCCCGGGAGCCCGGCACTTCCGCCACACCAGGAAGTGCCGGGGGGAAGACTTTATGTGGCGCCCGGAGAGCTGCCAGGAAGACAGCCGACACTTCCGCCACGCTGGGGCGTGGCTAAGGAGCAGATGCCAGAAGCACCTGGGGCTCATCCGGGAGCCTTATTTAAGGGGCCGCCTCCCTCCAGTGATGGGTGGACGTCGGGAGGCAGTGTTGGCGAAGCTGGAAAGAGGAAGGCACAAGAAACTGTGGGCCTGGACATTGGGGAAATCGGTGCGAGAAGGCACCGGGGGTGCACGTGAGCCATTTGTAAATAATAGTAGTGTAAATAAACAGTGTGTGGTGCAAAATATGTTGTCCGTCTGTCTGTGCCGGGGCCAGCGTTCACAACTCATTTGAACCCTGATTTCAGTTTTTGCTTTGGTGTTCTGGTCTAGACATTTACCATATACTAATTCTTGAAATGTCTTACTAACATTCTCAAGCTTAACACTTTTTAACTAGTTTTTACCTCTCTTATTTAAAGTTGATCTTTACACAAAAAATTGACCAGACTTTCTTGTAACATTTAGTAAAAAAAGGCTGAATATTAGACGAAAAGGACCAGAAGATGAATTGCGATCAGATCAATGAGCCAAATGTCAGCACTGAAATGTCAATCCATTTTTTTTAAAACAACAATAACCAGACTCATAGGCAAGCAATCATATCAAACACCTTCTTTAAGATGAAAGTTAGAAGCTACAGTGTTAGAACATGTTGTTGTGCAACAGACATCACGTGTGGGGCACTCCCAGCTATCTTTACATAGGAACACCATGATAACAGTAAGCAAAGCCCAAAGTAACAGTACAATATTTTGGGAAATGTCTCAAACAATGCAAAAATGAAACCAATTTAAGGGAAATTAAATAATACAGACAGTAAAATAGCAGATGCTCTAATATGCATTTTTTCTGAGGTCTTCACAAGTGAGGAAGTGGATAACCTCCTAGCAGCAAATGGGACTACTAAGGAGGTACTGAGTTATATAGAAATTTTAGACAGAGAAGTACTGCATAGATTAAATAGGCTGAAATCAAACAAATCTCCATAACCAGATGATATTTACCCTTGAGTTCTATAGGAGGCTAGCAAGTACATATATAAACCCTTAACACATATTTTTAGGACAACACTGTGCACTGGGGAAATTCCAAAGGACTGGAAAATGGCAAATATTAACCCGTTATATAAAAAGGGTGACTGGGCAGATCCAAGCAACTGTAGGCCAGTAAACTTAACGTGCATCACACGATAATTAATGGAAGGAATTATTAAGGATAAGATTGAGGAGCACATGGCAAGTACAGTAGCTTTTCTGAACAGTCAGCATGGGTTCAGAAGAGGAAGGTTTTGTTTTACTAACATGCTGAAATTCTATGAGGAAGTAACAAAAGTGTATGATCAAAGTGGAGCTTATGATATTATTTATCTTAACTTTCAGAAAGCATTTGATAAGGTGCCACATGAAAGGTTGGGCATCAAACTAAAAGAAGTGGGAGTTCAGGGCGATGTTGTTAAATGGGAGCAGAATCGGCTCAGACACAGGAAGCAGAGGGTGATAGTGCAAGGAACCTCTTCAGAACTGGCCAATGTTAAGAGTGATGTTCCACAGGGGTCAGTGCAAGGGCCGCTGCTATTTTTAATAAATATATAAATGATTTGGATAGAAACATAACTAACAAGCTGTTTATGTTTCCAGATGATACCAAGATAGGTGAATTGGCAGATAGTCTAAAATCTGTTGAATCATTACAGATGGACTTGGACAGCATACAGGCTTGTCCATATTTGTGGCAGATGAAATTTAATGTCAGTAAATGTAAAGTATTACAAGTAGGAAGTAAAAATGATAGGTTTGAATACACAATGGGTAGTTGGAAAATTGTGGACTCAACACTAACAACTTCCAGACAGTGTTCAGAAGCTATCAAGTAAGTTAACAGAATGTTAGGTTATATAGCATGACTAGCAAAATACCCGTGCTTCGTAGCGGCTAAGTACTGCCTTAAAATTTTTACTAAGAAGAAAATTATCGTCATCAGTCCACACCTTGAACCTGTCCCAGTCATTCAATACATAAGACACAATGTTCCTCCGGATATCAAGAGTGAGCCTGATATGGCCATGCAATATGTAACAAAGAGAATGGAAAAGGTAGGTGCCATCTCCGGGCATGGAAACTACTCGGTAAGTGACAGTTCTTTGATCGATGGTGATCACCTCGATAGACATGTTAATGGGTGTACGGTTGGAATGATAAAGGAAATGGGTACCTGAACAATGTGAAGTCTAAAATACCTACACAATAACTATAATCGTAATAAATGAACAATAAAACAGCGGAGAAGCCATGGATTAAATAAAAAGGCTGTAGTTATCAGCAGGGAGACGTGAATCCCGTGGTGAAGTAAGGAAGGGAATGTAGAGACTAGAGCGACGGACGGCCTTATGTAGGCAGGCAGCCAACAACGTGGGAGGCGTTGGGATGGGGGACCCAACGCCGCCTCACACGGTGATCGAGCTGCAGGCTATGGACGTATATATGTACGTAAGTAGGATTCAGTTAGCGTTGGGAATCCGCGTACCAAATTTCTTGAAGATGGGCCCATAAGTAACAAAGACCGTTGAAAAGTTCAATATGGCGGCCGACAGTGGCATCATACCACCGAAATAAGTACGTACATTGGTTTCGGTTAGCGCAGGGAAGCCGCCTACCAAATTTCGTGAAGATGGGGCCATAAAGAAGAAAGTTCAACATGGCGGACGTTGTCGACCGTTATGACCATTACACATAGAATTTCTAAATGAAACCTGCTTAACATTTGTAAGCAATCTGTAAGGAATGAGCCTGCCAAATTTCAGCCTTCTACCTACACGGGAAGTTGGAGAATTAGTGACGTTGGAAAGTTCAATATGGCGGCTGACAGTGGCGTCATACCACCGAAATAAGTACGTACATTGGTTTCGGTTAGTGCACGGAAGCCACCTACCAAATTTCGTGAAGATGGGGCCATGAATAAGAAAGTTTAACATGGCGGACGTTGTTGACCGTTATGACCGTTACGCGAAGAATTTCGAAATGAAACCTGCTTAACTTTTGTAAGTAAGCTGTAAGGAATGAGCCTGCCAAATTTCAGCCTTCTACCTACACAGGAAGTTGGAAAATTAGTGACGTTGGAAACTTCAATATGGCGGCCGACAGTGGTGTCATACCATCGGAAAAAGTACGTACATCAGTTTCGGTTAGCGCAGGGAAGCCGCCTACCAAATTTCGTGAAGATGGGGCCATAAATAAGAAAGTTCAACATGGCGGATGTTGTCGACCGTTATTGACTGTTATGACTGTTACGTGTAGAATTTCGAAATGAAACCTGCCCAACTTTTGTAAGTAAGCTGTAAGGAATGAGCCTGCCATATTTCAGCCTTCTACCTGCATGGGAAGTTGGAGAATTAGTGATGAGTGAGTGAGTGAGTGAGTCAGTCAGTCAGTCAGTCAGTCAGTCAGTGAGGGCTTTGCCTTTTATTAGTATAGATGAGTGGAGGTTATTCTCAACCTTTATAATGCACTGGTGAGGCCTCATCTAGAGTACTGTGTGCAGTTTTGGTCTCCACGCTACAAAAAGGACATAGCAGAGCTGGAAAAACTCCAGTGAAGAGCGACTAGGCTTATTCCAGGGCTACAGGAGATGAGTTATGAAGAAAGATTAAAAGACCTGAGCCTTTTCAGTTTAAACAAAAAAAGATTAAGAGGTGACATGATTAAAGTGTTCAAAATTATGTTGGGAATTAGTACAGTGGACTGTTATTTTAAAATGAGTTCATCAAGAACATAAGGACACAGTTGGAAACCTGTTAAGGGTAAATTTCACAAAAACAGGAAGTTTTTCGTTACACATAGAACCATAGACACTTGGAATAAGCTACCAAGTAGTGTGGTAGACAGTAAAACTTTAGGGACTTTCAAAACTAGACTTAATTTTTTTTTTTTTGGAAGAATCAAGTGGATATGACTGGCAAGCTTTGTTGGGCTGAATGGTCTGTTCTTGTATAGATTGTTCTAATGATCTAATGTTTAATTCATAGAACCACTAATAAAAGTATTCAGGAAATGATGAAGTACACATGACACTGAAGAGCCAATAGCAATTAAAAGAGAATTGCATACATCTAAAAATTTCTGTCTGTTGAGTCAGGCTTTGTATTTCAGTGTTTTTTGTTTTTGGGTCCTTTTGTTTTTTGTTTTTTTTCCCCCAATGCTCTGTCGGTAAACTAATGCAAAACAGAAAAGTATCAAAAATGGGAGATCGATAAGTGCAGAAACAATGAAAAAAAGAGAAGGATGAAAAACAAGGTCAGAAGGACAAAACACCCAGGAGCCCAAGAGATCAAATCACAAAACAAGAAACATGTGCAATAGGTTGAGCAAAGTTTTTCATTATTCACAGCTTAGATAAATACACAGAGAAGTGGGTGGCTATTTAAACCCAGTTGCCAACAGGAGACAAACCTGGGTACCATGCACTCCAAAGTGTGGAAAGGGTACCCTGGCAACTGGAGCTAGCTGTGGTGCATCCATAGTACAAGAGACAGCTCCAGGAGAAATTAAATTTTTAAATATTAAACCTCTATTCCCTTCTATTCATGTTTTTGCACAGTAATTGCAATTTTACTCTAATACACTTTGTTCTGCCTTGGAAGAAACAAAAGCAAAAATGAAAACCAAGACAAAGACTAGAAAATGAAGGCCAAAAATCTTTGGCCAAAAATGAGCAAAGCTCAAAAGCTCAACAAAATCAAAACACCAAAAACAAAATTGCTAACCAAAAGTCATTAAGTCAAAATACAGTTAAAGTTGTTAACTTCTTAATGGATTTGTACAAAATGCAATTGTAAAGATTTATTGTTTTTCCAGAAAAATTAGACTAAGTGAGTAGCATGTCACCATCTTAAATAGTCCTGTGGTCATTATGTCACATGTCATTGTATTAGATGATTATGTGGCAGCAGTGACACACCATTGCTAACAACAAAACAGCAGTGGCCACCAGGAAAAACACAATGGTGATAAACCACAACTCCAAATGAAAAAATGATTGCACAGAAATATCACAAACATGCAATAAAATATTTTCAGAACAATAAAACAAAGCACACAATACCAAATATGCAGAAGATGTTATTAAGAATTCTCAAAAATGCTAAGATTGTGACATCTTTTCCAATAATTATCTGTTTTTGAAAACCCCGCATAAGGTACCTGTTGATTTAGCTTTATTAACAAGTGTTGCTCATCTCTCTTGGATGTTTTTCCTTTTGTGAGTAACTTGGTCTTTTGGATTTTGATTTTATGTTCTTGTTTTGTGTTTTTAAGTTTTGGTTTGAGGGCATACATTTATTCAGTTTTGAATGGCCTTCTTGCTATTTAGTATTCAGCTTAGATTGTTTTGTATTTTTTGAAAATTAAATAATTTGTTTTGCTTTTTTTTGTATTTTGTTTCTTACATTTTGAGTTCTTTATTAATTGTTAATAGTTTTGTGTGTAGCCTAGGTTCTTGCAGTTTCCTTTCCCATTTTTGCATTGCCTATTCAAAATTTCAAATTGAATATAAATGTTTGCAGATCATGTGAAATGGTAATATTTTCTAGACCAAAACATCACTTTTTGTCAAAAACATAGCATCATTATTTAACAGGAATATGAGTCAGCAGCACTCTTATTTTAAAGGATTTTTATTGATAGAAATAGCTCATAAAGTATCTTATTCCTTAGAGCTTCATAGAATATTGATGGTGTCATGTTTCAAAATGTTTCCCCTTTTATTTTTTTTAATATTGTGGCTCATGATTATTTGTAGAATTATGTAATTTTTGTCATTTATTGTTGATTATTTAGTTTGTATGTGTCTGTGTACCTTCTATTATGTTCCATGTGTTTTGTAGCTGGTGCCCTAAGAGGCGGGGCCACCTGTCTATCACTTGGAAGGGACTGCCCACAGCCTTATAAAGGATGAGAAGGCAGGCAGTCCCTTCCTGATCATTCAAATGTGCTTGATGGTTTCAGTGAGTGATATTTATTGTTTTTTTAAAACATCTTTTATGGATTTTCTGAATTTTGCACCCTCATGCTCTATTTTTGACAGTTCTTCCTGGACTTGTGTTTTTGGGACTTTTTTGCATTAGGTTTGACTATCTCCTCCTTGAACCGTCACCTTATCGTGGTGGAGGGGTTTGCGTGTCCCAATGATCCTAGGAGCTATGTTGTCCGGGGCTTTATGCCCCTGGTAGGGCCACCCAAGGCAAACTGGTCCTGGGTGAGGGATGAGACAAAGAGCGGTTCAATAAACCTCCAATGAAAAATAAAAACTCTGGACAACGTTTTCCCTTGCCCGGGCGCGGGTCACCGGGGCCTCCCTCTGGAGCCAGGCCTGGAGGTGGGGCTCGATGGCGAGCGCCTGGTGGCCGGGGCTGCACCCCTGGGCTCGGCGGGCACAGCCCGAAGAGGTAACGTGGGTCCTCCTCCCCATGGGCTCACCACCTATGGGAGGGGCCAAGGAGGTTGGGTGCAATGTGAGTTGGGTGGTGGCCGAGGGCGGGGACCTTGGCGGTCTGATCCTCGGCTACAGAAACTGGCTCTTGGGACGTGGAATGTCACCTCTCTGAAGGGGAAGGAGCCTGAGCTAGTGCGCGAAGTCGAGAGGTTCCGACTAGATATAGTCGGACTCACCTCGACGCACAGCTTGGACTCTGGAACCAATCTCCTTGAGAGGGGCTGGACTCTCTACCACTCTGGAGTTGCCCCCGGTGAGAGGCGCAGAGCAGGTGTGGGCATACTTATTGCCCCCCGACTCGGAGCCTGTGCATTGGGGTTTACCCCGTGGGCGAGGGTGGCCTCCCTCCGCCGGGTGGGGAAGGGTCCTGACTGTTGTTTGTGCGTATGCGCCGAACAGCAGTTTGGAGTATCCACCCTTTTTGGAGTCTCTGGAGGGGTTGGTAGAGGGCATACCTTCTGGGGATTCCCTCGTTTTGCTGGGAGACTTCAATGCTCACGTGGGCAATGACAGTGAGACCTGGAAGGGCGTGATTGGGAGGAATGGCCCCGATCTGAACCCGAGCGGTGGCGGATCGGTGCGGCATCCGCAGTGATGCGGGCTCTGCATCGGTCTGTCGTGGTGAAAAAGGAGCTGAGCCGTAAGGCAAAGCTCTCAATTTACCAGTCGATTAACCTTCCTACACTCACCTATGGTCATGAGCTATGGGTAGTGACCGAAAGAACGAGATCGCGAATACAAGCGGCTGAAATGAGTTTCCTCCGCAGGGTGTCTGGGCTTTCCCTTAAAGATAAGGTGAGAAGCTCAGTCATCCGGGAGGGGCTCAGAGTAGAGCCGCTGCTCCTCCGCATCGAGAGGAGTCAGATGAGGTGGCTCGGGAATCTGATCAGGATGCCTCCTGAACGCCTCCCTGGTGAGGTGTTCCGGGCACGTCCAACCGGGAGGAGGCCCCGGGGAAGACCCAGGACACGCTGGAGGGACTATGTCTCCCGGCTGGCCTGGGAACACCTTGGGATTCTCCCGGAAGAGCTGGAAGAAGTGGCCGGGGAGAGGGAAGTCTGGGCCTCTCTGCTTAAGCTGCTGCCCCCGCGACCCGACCTCGGATAAGTGGAAGAAAATGGATGGATGGAGGTTTGACTATTTCAAGAAACTTCTGTTGTGACCTTTTGCATTCCTTGGAGCTTTTTGTCTAGAAGAGTTCTTTTGTGAAATAAATATTTGTTGTTATAAAGAGTCTTGGTCTGCCTTATATGTATACAAGGTCAACAGATCCTTCCTCTTGTTGCAGCTTTTTTCTAAAGTTAGTCGATATTTTATTTTAAGGTTTGTGACGGATAGCATTTATTATTTTATGTTCCATTTGCATTTTTTTTTTAAGTATGATTTGTTATATTTGAACATTATTTTGCTGACATTATCACATCACTTTTTGTGATTCCATTTTTATGCACACTGGCAGTTTATGTGTTTGTTTGAAAGTGCACTGCCATTTTGTTTATCTAGTCAGTATGATACTGCATAGTTGCTGGACATTTAAGCCTTAGGCCATTTACTGTAAATACGTTTACCATCATAATACAGTAACAGCAAACCCTAATAGTTTTAAACATTTAAACACATGTATACAACAGTAAACCAGACATCTGTTGTGATATCTGTTCTCTTACATTTTTTCAGACAGAAATAAATGTTTCCATATAGAGAGTTTTGATTTCTCTTAGGTTTGAACTCACGATGTCTAGATCAGACTTGCAATTGTATGTTTTTCAAGTGTTTCCTTGTATTTAAAAAACTACATGATTATTGTTTATGGAGTTTTGAAGGGAAAGGAATTCATTAGCAATGGTTATTTTGTGTTTTTAACATTGCTAATAGCTCACCTTCTCCTGTGGTGCTGGTTTGTTTTCATTATCAGTTCTGATATTTTTTGGAAGGCTTTGTTAGTGGTTGCCATTTCCAGGCTAGATGATCAGGAGTGTACAACACATGACATCGTGATGCAATGGATCAATATCAAGCATTTTCTGGCCATCCCAGATAGGATTCTCAAAATGAAAAAACCGAGCATCACTTCTTATTATTAGTTTTATATTTACAGGTTATGGTAACTTTTGACCTTTGACTACAAATCAATTTATTTTTGGTTGATGAGTTACCGAGCTGATCTTTGACCACAATTTAGGCTTCATGTCCTGAGCTTTGTTTGTTTAAGTACAATTTTCCCAGTTATGACTCCTGCTTGAATTCAGACCATTCTGTGCTTTCTTCCTGTTTCTTTGTCTTTCAAAACTGCTATCAACCTCTGTGAGTTGTAAACATGAGAATCCAGAAAGTATTATTTTCTTTAAATAAAGGTAAACTCATTTTCACAACATTGGTATTCTTTGCCCTATTGTATTATTCTCCCACAACACCATTTTGTTAGATGGACACAGCCATTTTGGTCATCACGTGCAGTCGAGTTGCTAATGCTGATGATGTCTCCAACATGATGGAGATACAGCCATGTATCCAAATTTGTAACTATTCAAAAAGGTTATAACCCTTTTGCTTATCGTGTTTCTTTTTGGCATTTTGACCTTGCCTTTCCCTCTGACTTTCATTTTGGCATTGCAATATAACTAGTTGATAATCCTGACTCCCAGTTGTAACCTTTGCTTTGGCTTTTGAGAATTATTAATTTCCCATTCCTCTACTATTGTATTTTGTAGGCACCTCTTACAGCGTTGGCAGAACAACATCAATCTCAATATTTTAATAAAGATGTAATTCTAGTATAACTTCCCTTTGACATAAGAATTGTAACATGGCCAAATAACAAGAGGGGAAAGAAGAAAAAAGTCCTATTAGTAGCAAAATGTAGTAAAGGGTACAGGGTCTATTATTCTTTTGGACTGATGCAGAACATTCAGCAGAGTAAAAATATAGCAAAAGGCAAAAATTTGGGAAAAAGTATATTCATATTTATTGTAGAAACATATGATCACTGTCTTTATGGAGTTTGCAGGTTTTCTATGTGTCTTCATATGTTTTTTCTCTGGGTATTCTGCATTTCCTTGTATTAGCATTAATGAGCAGGTAGACATTATAATTGTTTAAATTAAGGAACATTAAAGTTTTGACATAACATATGACATGACATACAGTGGGTACGGAAAGTATTCAGACCCCTTTCAATTTTTCACTCCTTGTTATATTGCAGCCATTTGCTAAAATCATTTAAATTAATTTTTTCCCTCATTAATGTACACACAGCACCCCATATTGACAGACAAAAAAGAATTTTTGAAATTGTTGCAGATTTATTAAGAAAGAAAAACTGAAATATCACATGGTCCTAAGTATTCAGACCCTTTGCTCAGTATTTAGTAGAAGCACCCTTTTGAGCTAATATAGCCATGAGTCTTCTTGGGAAAGATGTAACAAGTTTTTCACACCTGGATTTGGGGATCCTCTGCCATTCCTCCTTGCAGATCCTCTCCAGTTCTGTCAGGTTGGATGGTAAACATTGGTGGACAGCCATTTTTAGGTCTCTCCAGAGATGCTCAGTTGGGTTTAAGTCAGGGCTCTGGCTAGGCCATTCAAGAACAGTCACAGAGTTTTTGTGAAGCCACTGCTTCGTAATTTTAGCTGTGTGCTTAGGGTCATTGTCTTGTTGGAAGGTAAACCTTCGGCCCAGTCTGAGGTCCTTAGCACTCTGGAGAAGGTTTTTGTCCAGGATATCCCTGTACTTGGCCGCATTCATCTTTCCCTCGATTGCAACCAGTCGTCCTGTCCCTGCAGCTGAAAAACCCCCCACAGCAAGATGCTGCCACCGCCATGCTTCACTGTGGGGACTGTATTGGACAAGTGATGAGCAGTGCCTGGTTGTCTCCACACATACCGCTTAGAATTAAGACCAAAAAGTCTATCTTGGTCTCATCAGACCAGAGAATCCTTCAGGTGTCTTTTAGCAAACTCCATGCAGGCTGTCATGTGTCTTGCACTGAGGAGAGGCTTCCGACAGGCCACTCTGCCATAAAGCCCTGACTGGTGGAGGGCTGCAGTGATGGTTGACTTTCTACAACTTTCTCCCATCTCCTGACTGCATCTCTGGAGCTCAGCCAAAGTGATCTTTGGGTTCTTCTTTACCTCTCTCACCAAGGCTCTTCTCCCCCGGTAGCTCAGCTTGGCCGGACGGCCAGCTCTAGGAAGGGTTCTGGTCGTCCCAAACGTCTTCCATTTAAGGATTATGGAGGCCACTGTGCTCTTGGGAACCTTTAGTGCAGCAGAAAGTTTTTTGTAACCTTGGCCAGATCCGTGCCTTGCCACAATTCTGTCTCTGAGCTCTTCAGGCAGTTCCTTTGACCTCATGATTCTCATTTGCTCTGACATGCATTGTGAGCTGTGAGGTCTTATATAGACAGGTGTGTGGCTTTTCTAATCAAGTCCAATCAGTGTAATCAAACACAACTGGACTCAAATGAAGGTGATCTCAAGGATGATCAGAAGAAATGGAAAGCACCTGAGTTAAATATATGAGTGTCACAGCAAAGGGTCTGAATACTTTGGACCATGTGATATTTCAGTTTTTCTTTTTTAATAAATCTGCAACAATTTTAAAAATTCTTTTTTTGTCTGTCAATATGGGGTGCTGTGTGTACATTAATGAGGGAAAAATTTTTTTAAATGATTTTAGCAAATGGCTGCAATATAACAAAGAGTGAAAAATTGAAGGGGGTCTGAATACTTTCCGTACCCACTGTACATGGTGATGTATACAGCAACAGAAATATAAACAATTAAGATGCACACTCATAACACAAATAATTATTCAGTCAATAGTTAGACAAATAAATAAATCTATATTGAGCATAAACTGCAAAATGTTCCAAGGACTATAAGCATTTAGTTTGGGCTGTCAGAAGGAAGCATTGCATTACCTCATAGCAGTGGGCAGAAAAGACCCCCAGTGGTGGTTCTTAGCACTCCATGTAAGAATAAGCCTGTGGCTAAAAGCGCTCTAAGAGAGCACCTCCTGGAGGGGATGGAGGGGGTTTTTCATATTGGCATCCAATTTTGCCATCATCCTCTTTTCCAGAATAGTTTTTAGTGTGCCCTGTGATGGAGCAGGGTTTCTTGCTAAATTTGGTCAGGCATTGTGTGTCTTTTCAATAATGACCCGATAAACCTACTGTATATTCCAAAGATATGTAAATTAGATTAATCAACAACTCTAAATTGTCCTGGTGCAAGTGAGAGTGTGTGTCCTGTGATAGACTGGTGTCACATCCAGAGTTGGTTTGCCACTTGCAGCCAATGCAGCCATTAAGGCTGTGAAGAATGGGAGTATTAACCCTTGTGATGACTTAATATTTTGTATTTTTCCCCTTATCCTTAGAGTCAAAAATGACCCACCTTCATCACATCCCTTTTAGAAATCCCTTAAGTGAATTTTATTCTATGTGAAATAAATGACCTACCATGCATTAAGAAAATGGTGAATAACTGTTTTTTTTTTTTCTGGTTTTTACGGTTAGGGGGACTGTTCTTAATTAATGCACTTTACTCATTTGTACTACAGAACACAGTAACAGATTTTTTTGATGTGATTATTATTATTATTATTATTATTATTATTATTATTGTTGTTGTTGCTGTTGTTGTCACTATTGTTTTAGTGTTGTGATTATTTTTATTATTACTGCCGTCTAATAAATAAGCAAAAAAGTTTGTCTATCCAGATGTTTGTTACAATGCTATCACCAAGTGAGAGGAAGAGTAAATATCCAAAAGCTACAGTTTTGGTAATTAATACAAGACAATTTAAATCAGTGAACTTGATTTAAAAAAGTAAGGAAAACCCTTAAACAGTAAATTCCAATTAAGTTTGTGAAAAATATAGCAACACTGTCATGTCGTCCACATGTAATCAAGGTTACTGTTCTAACCAGAACTGGAAAGGGAGAGGATGTCTTCATTCCGCATATACCTATGATTTTCAGTGAACACCCTTTTGAATTCAAACTACTTCAATTTCTAGTACATCTTGCATTTGCGATGTCCATACATAAAGCACAAGGACAATCACTTAAAGTCACAGTACTGGAGTTTACCTCAAAGAACCGTTCTTTTCACATTGTCAACTATACATTGCCTGTTCCACAGTAGGATCAGGAAAGAATTTATATGTTTTTGCTCTTAATGGCGAAACTAAAAACGTTGTGTATCATAAGGCACTCTAAATGACTCATGGCAGCTATAATCTGTTATTTGTTAATAATGGCAGTTTGACTTTTGGACAATATTCAAATAGTAAATTAATTGTCAAATAATAAATGGAAACTGTTTCACTTTTTTCCAACCCCAGTGACAGCCAGGCATCCCTGCTAGTTTTTAAATATACTACAGGCCAAAGACCTGTGGGGCATTGTGTCATGCACTCATGCCTTTAGCAAAGTGGGGTACTAATATGTGCAACATCTTTTATAGCATTAGGGCCCCCATTACCTCTCCAGCAAGAAACATTTGCAATTTGATACATTATGTGAAATGTCGCTTGTGAAATTCTGTTACTCACTGTATTCTGTATAAGGACATTATGATTCCGAATGTACAGAAGGTGTGTGCTGCTCACTGGAAAATTAGGTCTTCCCACAAAATGCATAGTCTGGTGTGGGAGTTGTGGGATAAGAAATGCCATATATTCATGAGAAAGCTGTTCAAGAATATACACACATTCTTTCTTCTTCTCTCCGTGTGTATGTGGAGAATAAAATACTGGAACTCTGTATGAAGCTAGGCATGTAAACTATTCATAGGTGATTATCACAAGAAATATGAAGAGGAATTTGACTCAGGTTGTTTATTATGATTTTTATTTGCTATAAGTCATTTACTAATGTTTTAATTTGCCTGTAAATTGTTTTTGTACCTGCCAGGTCAAAAAATTACCCCAAAACAATCTTTGTACCTAGACTGTGTACAGCATTCATAACAGTATTTTGAAAAGCAATTGTTGTTGCTTGCAGTATTAGGGTCATTGCAGGGAAAGTCATCAAATTTCATGCTGAAGAAAATTATTTGGGTTTATTCTCCACTGTTAAATTCAACATGATTCTCAGGAAAACACAAGGAGTTACACAGGGTGCTACAATGGCTAGTAGCCCTGCTAGACCAGGGATCTATTTCAAGCCTGTTCACTGTGTTTCTGGACTTTGTGCATTCTCCTTGTGTGCCTTAATTTTCCTCCTACATATCAAAAATGTGTTAAGTTAATTGGTGTCTCTAAAATCAACTGGTGTGAACATTTATTTTCATATCCTGTAATGGACTAATGCTTTCTTGTTCTGAGCAGTTCCTGTCTTGACCGTGATGCTGCTGGTTTGGACTCCTATAACTGTCAGGCAGAGTAAGCAGGTTATGAAAAGAATGCTTTTGGCTCATTTGAACTAACGAATGCAAGGATTACACATCTTTTACAATGCACTTGAAAAGTAAAGCAGGTAAAGCTGTTTACATCTGACTCTGACAGCTGATGAGCTGAAATAATTCACCTAATCGCAAGCATGGCTGATCAGAAGCCTCTCATTAAGAGGTGCATTGTAATGAAGCCAGAAACACACATTTGTTAAACAGATTCAGTTCTTGCGAATTTTAATATCATTTTTGCTTTGATCAATGGCTGGGATTATGAACAGAGGTAAAATAAATACCAAGGGTTTTTTATCTTTATATTATGGAACATCAAAAAAATATATACCTATTCATATCCTCAATAACTTTCGAACCAGGCAGGCTAGCACAAATCTGTTTTGCAGTTGCTCATGGTCATGTACAGAGCTAATTAGATTTTCAGCACTACTGATTACTTTCTTCTGGTAGCTACCATATAATGTGACAGGAAATCAAATGGTGTATTGTGTTTTATTTAATTTCTTTCAAATAAAACACATGAAACAGATGCATAATGAATATGTCTGGTTGTGGAAGCTATGGGTCGCCACAGAGCCCCAAACCGCAGACACAACTGACATGAACACATTCACAGGTTCAAATAAAAGATTATTCTTCCAAATACCTCTTTATAAGGAAGGAATTACACAAGGGACACTGCATCCTCTCTGTTGTTTCTTCTCATTTAAATTCCTCTCCAGACTCCTCTTCCTCCCACAAGTGTTGCCCCCTTCCTCCCAACTCTGACTTAATTTCAGTGAGCTGAAGCGGCTGCTTTTATCTTGGACCTGGGAGTGCTTGGAGTCTGATGGAAGTACTTCCAGGTCAATCAGAAAACCTCTCGGGTGGCACTCATGGACCCCTGCAGGGATGCCTCATGGCATTACAGATCCCATAATGTCTTGCAGTTATGGGAATTGGTCCTAAAGCCCAAGGATGTTGCCATCTATTGGTTTGGGGAGGAATATATTTCTGAGCCTGTGACTCCTTCCATTGTTCAGTCATATTGGGCACCTGGCCAGTTAAGGGAATGGAACCAATCCCAGCCAGGATGCCCGTCCGTACATGTGTTTGTTCACATTGTTCAAACAAAATGGTAACATTATTACCACATTTATTATATATAAAATTACAGTGGTGCTTCTTACTTTGAACAATTCTAACTTCGAATGTTCCAGAATTCAAACGTTAAATTCGATAAACATATGATCCGGAGTTTGAACAATGCTTCTACACTCAGCAAAAAAAATGCAGTAAAAGATGACGTTTACGCAAGGAGCATAAACATCATCTTTTGTGTACAGTCGTAGTGTTAGTACACCAGCTATTGTTGACGTACAGGAATAATTGTCATCCTTTTTCTCTAACCCTGTCCTGCTGGTGTCCTGTCCAACCTGCTAACTCGATAGCTGTATCTGGAATCTTATTCACTACAACCTGTAGCTTCAATTCGTGTATCGTATTTGTGAGGAATTGTGCATTGATGAGAAAAATACTAGGAAGAGATAGTTTGTGTGGCCACCTTGTAGCCCTGCTTCTGCCTCCTGTTCCTGCACCACCTCCGTCTCCTACCTGTGGTGATGAGTAATCCATGGGGAGCCCTGACGCCTGGCTATGTCATGGAAGAGGAGAAACTCAGCTGTAACAGTCCACTTGCCACATAGTCCCCTTTTTCGGAGATTGTGCCAACTGTAGATGTTATTTTCCCAGCAGAACGTCATTATGACAAACAGGAATACATACACAAAAGGACAAACAAAGAGCTGAAAGGAAGAGCATCAATTTATTATACAGTATTTATGTACTTTATTTGTTTTCATGTTTAAATATATTATTTAAGCCATTTAATTGTGTTATTTTACTTTAAAATATGCGTATTTGCTGTGTAAATTTATCAAAATGGATATTGTTTAGATTCTGGAAACAGATTAATTCACTTTCTATTATTTCTAATGGAGAAAATTGATTTTGTCTTCAAACAGCCTCCTGAAATGAATTAAATTCAAACCACTGTATATTTGACAAAATATTTTGCTTCTGACTATATGTTTCAAATAAGAGTAAAGTGATTGACAAGATGTTGTTTTTGCACCTTATCCTCTTCTCTTGTATGAAAACAGAGTAGAAATGTTTTGTAAAGGTAATGTCCCACTGCCACCACACCCCCTGCTTGACAAATAGCTATGTCTTTATTTTTGCATGTCGTTTATCATGAAGTTTAACAACAGAACAGTGATTTGTTCTTTTTTATTTATTCACCGGATCTGTGTATTCCAATCTGAGATTTACTTTATTACAGCAACAAGGTCAAAAGCATGCCTCCCTTGTTGATTCAATGTTTTGACTTGGCTTTGTTTCAGACTATTAATAGCACACTTTGAAACTAAAGAAACAAGAGAAATGGAGCCAAGAGATAGCACTAAAAAGCAAAACTGCTGCAGTTTTCCCTGGTGCAAATCATGTGGAACAGACAGGTCCCATTTCTGATCAAGAGATCTGGGTTCTGCTCTAGTATTAGTGGTTAGAAATCATTCATATTAATCTCATTTTGCTATTAGCCTTGAAATGACATATGACTCTTCCCATAGCAGTATTACTTTTAATAAACGTTTCTTGAGCATTTCTTATTTTCTTGCAATATGCTTGTTAGGTTAACTGTTCCAGTGTGAGTGAGTCCTACAATGGACTAGCACAATGTCCAGGCCTTCTTCCCACCTTACACACAGTGATACCTGGATAGACGCCGACTTACTGCCACTCTCGGTAGATAAGCAGGCTAGGAAATGAATGGATAGAAGACTTCTTAATCATAGCCTGGTTTACAGGGTTGCACTGATGGTGTTGGGTAAACCATGGGTGTAATGTGGAAACTTATTGATGTAATTTCTTTGGTTCTCCAAAAAAAGAAACAAAACAAAAATTCACAAATGCAAAAAAAGGTTTAAACCTCCAAAACAGAGCCTTGGGCTCAAATGCCTGTAGATTTTTCTACATAAAATACTAAATCAAATACCTAGTGGCCAAAATTACCCTTTCCCCAAAACAATATGACAAAGTGGGGTAAAATTCAGATCCAAAACAATCCTTAGCAGTCTTCAATATAAGATTAGGTAAGGAGGCGAGGAAACCATAAAAGCACCTAGACCAGGGGTCTCCAGCTCCAGTCGTGGAGAGCTACTGTGGCTGCAGGTTTTCATTCTGACTCTTTTCATGATTAGTAACCAGTTTTTACTTCTTATTTAACTATTTCCCTTTATTTTAATTGACTTTTCTTGAGACTCTGACCACTGAATTGATTCTTTTTTCCTTAACTGGCACAGATATATTTTAAAATGTCATTTTTTTAATAATACGAACATTTATTTTCTGTAAGTATATCAAATGATGACATATTGCTGTAATGAAGCGGTTACTACAACAGGATGACAATGACTTACTGCATCGTGGTCACCCTTAAGCCTCTAGTGATTCAACTCTTCCCTGTAAACTAGATCTGCCAACCACTCCATCTAAGGGGCTTTCATAAGGTTTCAACCTTTAGCTCAGTTTAACTTGGAACTCTCCATCTGTGGGTAAATGAAACTCCCACTACACAGACTGGAGGGTACTTAAGTTGAGGAAAGCATAAGTAAACAAATTAAAAAATAGTATTTCACTGCCTTTGACGAGCTTGATGTGCTGGAAAACACCAGACACCACAAATATGAAGGATAGAATTAAATTAGTTGATGATTTTTTTTCTTTGATATAGCTCCTTTCAGTAGTATATATTGTTTAAATTCAGAAATAAATTTCCTGTGTAACAAATTCAGCTTTACAATAAAGTATACCCAGTTTCAAAGTGCTTTACAAAGCAGCTGAAAAGATTAAAGTTTGAGAAGTCTTATACAATACGTTTAAGTACTGAACACCAAGGTTTATATGAGGAAAGTGCTGTATGAGCCAGGCAGCCATTTAACAGGCAGCATTCAGATGTCATCTTACACATTGGTATGGAATACGTATTCTAGATGATGTATCATCACTTCTGCTTTTGGTGTACATGGAGTAGTGTTCTTAAGAAACACAGCCCTGAGTTTACATAGCAGACATGCATCTTAAAGCTGCTGAAAAGTACTAACATACAGTACACTGATGAGACAAATCATTATTCCCATATGAAGCAAATGATGTTGACTAACAACAGCAGATGACAAGGTAAGCTGACATTAGGTACTCATAGTCAATGTGTTGAATGCAGCAGATATGGGCTGACGTAAAACCTGAGTGAATTTGATAAGTATGACCAGACAACTGGTTCAGAGCATTTCCAAAATGACAAGGCCTGTGGGGTGCCCTGGCCCAATGCAGAAAAAACACAACCGTCGATAGGGTGACTTAGACTCATCGATGTGAGAGGTCAACAAAAGCCATGCCATCTGGTGCAAACAATTCTGTGGCACAAATTGCAGATAATTTTAGTGATGGTAGTATGGGGCTGTCTGGCCAGAGGAATGTCCGAGTGGCCAAACTAACGTCAGTCCACCATTGAAAATACATACTATAGTCAAACAAATGTCAGAACTGGACCTTGGATCAATGGAAGAAGGTCACCTGGTCCAAAGAATCCCATTTTCTGCTGCATCATGTAGATAGCTGGGTACATGTGCATCATTTATCTGGGGAAGAGATGGCACCAGGATTCATTGAGGGTGGAATACAAACCAGTGGTAGACGTATGATGCTTTGGCAATGTCCTGTTGTGAAACCCAGTTTCTGGCAATCCATGTGGATATTAATTTGATGCATAAAATCAAACTTAACATCGTTGAAGAGTAGGTGCACCCTTTCATGGCAACAGTATGTGCTGATTGAAGTGTCATCTTTCAGAAAGATAATACATTCTAGAATACTGCATGAATTGTTTAGGAATGGTTTGAAGAACATGATAAAGAGTTCAAGTTGTTGCTGTGGCCTCCAAATTCCCTACATTTCAGTCCAATTGAGCACTTAAGGGATGTGCTGGAATATTAAGTCAGATTGGCTCCACCTCACAACTTACAGAAATTAGAGGATCTGGTGCTAACACCCAGGTGCCAGATACCACTGGACACCTTCAGAGGTCCTGCAGAGTTAATGCCTGAGCAAGTCAGAGCTGCTTTGGAGACAGTGGCACTGACAAAAAGACAGTAGGCGGAGAGGGAGGTGGCAGAGTTGAAGATGTTGAGATTTGCATTAGGTGTGATGAGGATAGCTAGGATTAGGAAAGAGTACATTAAAGAGTCAACAAAGGTTGGACGGTTTGGAGACAAAGACAGAGAAGCGAGATTGCATTGGTTTGGACATATGCAGAGAAGAAATGTTGGGTATATTGGAAGAAGGATGCTAAGTATAGAGCTGCCAGCTAACAGGAAAAGAGGAAGGCCTATGAGGAAGTTTACGGATGTGGTGAGAGAGGACATTCAGGTGATGGGTGTAACAGAGCAAGATGAAGAGGACAGGAGGATATGGAAAAAGATATCCACTGTGGCGACCCCTAACGGGAGCAACAGAAAGAAGAAGACGAAGACAGATGGAACTCATGAATGAAATGAATAAATAGTGCAAAGATATCAGTTAAACAGAGGAGTGACAGGAAGAGGTGGGTCCAAGGGAACCAGAACTGGAAGTGACTTCCTCAGTGGGAGGTTCCTTCTCTTTGTCTGCAGAGGGAAAAAAGGAATAAGTATAGATGACAGTGCCAACCCCTGGTCTGGTGGGCAATTTCAGTTATTCAAGCCTGTTAGCTGCCTCCCTTGTGTTTGTGTGTGACACTGTTTATGAAAAGTCTGTTAGCAAGGCTTAACACCTTTCTACTTAACAGACTTTATCATTTGTGTTTGTGTTTGGGATTCCCTCTCAGCTATGAATTCCCGTATGCTTTCTGAATCCCTTTGCTACTGGCTCAAACTTGCAATATTTTTTATTCACATGCATCAGAAGAATCAATCAATCAATCTTTATCTACTTTTATTAATGCAGGACAACCAATCAGCCTATTCAATTTATTGATGAAACCCCACCTATCTGATCAAATGTGTTATTGCAATAGCATTAGTGTAAAGCCATGTAAGACCGCCATGACTTGATTTTTTTATTCCAGTTCTCCAGCCAGCTCAGTTACTACATTGGCATCTCCTTGTTTAGACCCCAATCCATAATGGTGGCATCAAAATTTACATTACAGGATGACCACTGCACTTTGACAGCTCTTCATTACATAGTGTCTTTCAAGATTTCTCTTTCTGTCTGTAAAAAAGGTGACCGTGATTATTGAAATGAACAGTGCATTCTGATGAGATTTAAACCTGTGCCTATTTTCACTCTGCATTGTCTGCTTTAATGAATGTAGCAGGTAAAACAGCATTAAATATAATATGGGTACTTTTATTAAATCAACTAATGGTGGAGTGAGGTGGCAGTTGGAAGAGAGGTGACATAATGAGTTATGACTTCAGCCCAGTCCCATTGTTAGCAAAATTCTTCTGACATGCCTCTGATGTGCCCTGCATGTGCTACCTCTCAGAATATTTTGGTGTTGCATGAAAAGGGACAGAGGAGGGAATCACCTGCAGCAGAATACTGTGGAAGTGAAATGCAATGTGGCTTGTCTCTGCCTTGAATTTATAATATTTTCCTCCTCCAAAACCCACTTCTAGACTTAAAAGCAGGACAAAGGTGAGGTGCTGGCAATAGACTAGCCAATGTGTCCTCCAAGGTCCAATGTGCAGAGAGTGTGCTGCTGGGAAAGTGTTTGCTGTTGTGAGTGAAGGCAGGTCACTTTGATAAGAGAAGTAGGTGAATAAAGGTCAATGTTTACACAATGCTTGGGGAAAGGCAATCAGTTTAATGAACAACACTGCTTGATAGCACCATTGTGCCATAACTGTGAATTTAACAAAGGACCACAGTCTTTTTTTTTTTGTTCATTTCAGCTGCAAAGTACTCCTGATAACAAACACCCTGCAAATCGTTTCTTGACAGCACCTTCATTTAAAGTTTAGAGGTTGGACTGGCAAACTTGAAACAATTAATTCACTAAGTTAGGAATGCACAACAACATTAACCTGGATGATGACATGAAGACCACTATATTACTGTATATATAAAAGTTGATTAATTAGAAAACATAGAATTAACTAACAGCCTTTATATTATATAACACCTTTCACATTAAGCACCATGACAATGAATATTCATGAATTTTCAATTATTTAAATTTTGAACATTTACCATACAACAGCATGAAACTTCAGAAGAGCTAAGCAAGTCGAAGTTGGTGGCTCACTGCACGCATGAACGCACGCACACACACTTACAGGAGAGGGATAACCTCAAAAATATAATATTTTTGTATTACTTGTTTGCCTTTCTACACACCCTCTCTGCCCTGGAATAAAACTCAAGGTTTTCTTGTAACAGCAATATGCAATTTCTCCATCTGCTAAATGTTCAAACAGGATGCAGTCCTTTTCATGACGAGACAAGACTTTTTGAAGAGATAATTTCTAGTCCCGCGAGACAAGACTTTGGCCATGAGATTTTTTAAACTCACGCCCTCCTTTCAACCACACACACAGTAATCTCACCTCTCATTCGTGTGAATGCTTTTGACAGACACAGTTCCTGCTCTCTCAGCTCTTATAAATGTTTACGTTTTCCTCACTTTAAGTTCCCAATTAAAGAAGATGTATTATTTCCAAATCTTATTGAAGAATTTCATCATGAAGGGTTATCAACAGAAAAAATGAGTGCACGGGCAATCCTAGTACCGAGACACAATGAAGTCAAACGAATTAACGCCACAAATGTGGATTGGTTACGGGGCATTATGGTTAAATGCGTATCAATAGACTATGCTGAAACAGTTGGTGGTGACAGCTTACAATATTTTCCAAAGAATATCTACAATCATTAACACTATTCGGTCTTCCACCGCACAAATTACTGTAGAAAGAAGGATGCATCCTAGAAAGGTAATGTAGTACATCTTCCATGGATAACATTAGACAACAAAGGAGATCTTGATATACCATTTGTATTAAAACGTTAACAGTTTCCCATTAGAATAGCTTTTGCAAAGACAAATAACAAGGGACAAACATTCGAAAAAGTCATTTTATTTAATAGAGAGAAAGAAACGAAATTCAATCATGGGCAGTTATAAGTTGCATTGTCATGATGAAAGTCCAACAGAATCAAAATTCAATGTAATATTGATGAAAATTTGACTAAAAAAATAGTTTTTACTAAAGTTTTACAGTAAAAGTTTAAGTTTAAAAAGTATTTGCGTGTTCATTTCAAATCCAAACAGAACAAAATCGTATAATGCAACAAATAACTCTAACGCAACATGAAACATAATTTACTTTCAAATTATTAGGTATTATTATTTTTAATATGGCTAATTACTCGCTGTAATGTAAAATAGTTCTATTATACATATATAACAATTCCCATGAAAATAAAAATCTGTTTAAATTGTACATCCACATCCCCATATGCGAGCGGCGGAACTGCAAAGTGGCTAGCGCAGGGTTGGCGAGCGAAGCAAGCAGGGGGCAAAGCCCCCTAGTTTATTTAAAAAAAAAAAAAACTGATCCTTGTTTTGCAAAAGTAAACTGTTGCTTGTATTGTTGGTCATTTTGGCATGCTTTTCACTGTAAAGCATTTCGTGACATCTCTATTGGCAAATGGAACACTCGTGAGCCAAAAATGTAGTCTGGTGTGGGAAAATCTAACTCTTTTTCAGATACTGTTAATTATTCATTAGCTTTGAACAATGTAACAGCAGGTGGTATAAGATTATGTAATGATAAATTCATTGTGATTTACTGTACTCCATTACTTGTATATTGACTTATTTTGCTTTATTAGAAAAATTTTAACTCAAACTCCATAACTCCGCCCGTGCATATGCCTCTGGTCTGTTTTTGACACTTTAATATATGTGAGGAAGCTCTTGCTGCATTCCATCAGTAGTGGAAAGTTGGAATTTTTGAGTTGCTAGTCACAATTTTTCAGCTGGAATGCCACCTTAAGTCAGATTTCCAACTAGGAAACTCTGGGCTGGTATGTCAAGATTGAGTTTGTCTGACTTCATATTATTACGTCAGTCAAAAATGGTGACATACACTGCGAACTTTAATGAAAGCTGTAGTATTATACTGTTTATTAGCAGTTCTGTCTATTTGTGCCTCATTAAATTATTTGTACACACAGTACTGTCTAACTTCTATCTGTGGACATGTTGTTAAAAGATTTGAATACACAAAATACTGTGTAATGAGTTGTTATCAACTGCTATTTATTCCAATGGAATAAGCACAGCAATGGTTTTCTTGGATGCATCTATATGTGGTTTCCAAATGTTTTACAGGAACAAGGTCATCTCAGGTACGATATCATTCACAGCTCCAACATTCAACTTCTGAGGTAAATGGAACGTAGCATTTGTTCACATAGCTCCACAAAAGCTGAGTGAGGGTGAGCCTTTAACAGATTGTGTTTTATATACTGCAATGTGATCTTTAAGATTAACAAAATGTCTCTCTATTATAAAAAAAAATCTTGCGACGAGACATGATCCTCTGAAGAGAGACAAAGAGACCCTTCTGAGAGGTAGAGACACTTTTACTTCCCGCAACACGGTCAAGTCACGTCATACTGACATCCATTGGAAGGAAGCATATTCCTGTGAAACGGTGACCTAGCCAATTGGAGCACAGATGGGTGACAGGACTTGCTCAGGGTCACACAGTGTCAGTGGTGGGATTTGACCCCACAACCACATGATGTAATTTTTATGTGCCTGTCATTAATTGGATTAAACTGGTTGAGAATGTTATGTTATGCTATGTTATGTTATTGTAAGAGCCAATCTTAGAAAATTAATGCTTTAAGTTAAATTAGTTAAGTTATTAGTGTTTGCTTAGTCATAGTCATAGACAATGGTATAGCCTTTTACCCTCTGTACGTTAATAAGTGATAACTTTCTTGCTATAATTAACATACAGTGTGTTAATTGAGTCTGTTATTGTTTAGAACAGGTGCAATTGCTAGCAGGGACTGAAAGACTTATTTACAATATGAAAATGGGATAAGCATACATTTTTCTGAATGTTTAGTAAAATGGTTCAACTGTATAAGCAAACTCAAAGAAATGAAACAAGATTTTTAAGCTTTAAACAGAACTTTTCTTAAACAAGAACTCTTTTTCTTTGCTATATCAATTTTTTTTCTATTTTTGTGCGCACTATTTTACTTTGAAATTTTACTAAAACTTTTTATAACAAAGATATTTTGTCTGTGGAATCATTTCAACATGTCAAACTTTTGCCAGAATGGCATTTTGCATACTAGAGCTGCTGAACTTTGGTAATTTTGGGAAAATGCAGCTATAGTTAAGTTATGTTATAATATTGGATCACTGTTTATTCTGTGATACACCAGGTATTGGTCCCTGGCAACCCGAAGGATTAAGAATATTGTAGAGTGGGTATCTTATTTTATGTCACATCAGACACCAGTGCACAAGCTTATAGCTAAATCTCTCTTCAGTACCTAAATAGAAGAACTAATGCTGACCCCTTACTAGTCCCATCCACAATACACTTATCTTACCATCAACTGTGACATTTCATGTACCCAGCTTATACATGTTTGTTTTTTTACATAGCAGCCTCAGGATTAATTTCCTACAGTACTATTTGTGCAAAATTCAGTTATTTATTAAACAGTTCACTAAATAACTAGCAATTAGGTAGATATTTTAAAAACACCTCTGTAAAAAGTAAAACTAGTTTAGAAAGAAGTAGCACTTCTGCCTCACAGTTCCTCAAACCTTGGTTTGATTTCCAGCTGGGGTACTGTTTGTATATAGTTTGCTGTTCGTGTTTTTCCAGATACTTAAGATTCCTTCCAAATGTCAAAGATTTGTTAGGTTAATTAAAGATTATAAAATACATGGCCTTGCATATAAGTTTATTTCAATTCATTTTTATGAGGTTTCTTCACGGTGTACAGACTCACAGTGCTTGTATGAATATAATGAAATGATTACACTTCACATCTTTTACTTACTTGAATACACAAAATATGGTGAATACACAGTAAGACACAACAATTCAATTTGACTGACATAAAATTATGACCATGCAAGTCCACCTATTTAATAAAATCTTAATCTGTGTAGACGTACGTGTGTGTGTGTTTCCAGTCCCTCCAAGCAATCTGATAGGTTGGTTTGGCTTTGGTGTGATTAGTCAGTTATTCTTTGGTTGCTCAATCAAATGCAGTCAAGGCAGGAAGCACCGGGAAACATAGTTGAGACAATTATACCAAGGAAAGACATAGGAGGAATGCTGATAGTTGCCTTCAAACTTGGGTAGTTTTCACAAGAATACTAATGATGTTTTTGCAGTAGTTAATGGGGGTCCATCTACCACGAGTGGCACAACCAGAGCCCAAACTTGAAACCAATCGAACATCTCTGAGGGCACCTAAAGACTGCTGTCCACTGACACTCTGCCTCCAACCTTGATAGAGCGTGAGAGGATCTGCAGAGAAGAATGGCAGCAAATCCAAAACCAGGTGGGCAAACTTGTTGCTTCAGATACAAGAAAACTCCAGGCTGTAATCGCTTATAAAGACGATTCAACAAGTAAACTGGCAAACATAATTTTCAGGAATTGGACAATGAATTCCTGCCTGTTTCAGTGCACATCACAGTTGGGGGGTTATTGAGTGCCTATTGGGGGGTTGCAAGAGTCTCAAAAATCTCACTATACAGTATATATATATATATATATATATATATATATATACTGTATATATATATATATATATAGGGTGGTCCAGATGTAATTATGCAATTTTTATTACGCTATAACTTAAGATAATTACATAGCGAATTCACAAAAAATTTATTTTGTTGCCGATAGATGGCAGCACCTGCCCTACATTCCAAAATGGTGAGGAGACGGTTGTCAGCGGGTGCAATATGTTCGTCTTTTCATAATTGCATAATTAGATCTGGACCATCCTGTATATATATATAAATACTAGCTGCGTCAGGACAAAAAAAACAACCCAAAGATTCCATAACTGTTTTCAATCAATCAATCAACATTTATTTATATAGCACATATTCATACAAAAAAATGTAGCTCAAAGTGCTTTACAAAATGAATAGAAAAATAGAAGACACAATAAAAGATAAACATAAGTCAACATTAATTAACACAGAATAAGAGTAGGGTCCGATGGCCAGGGTGGACAGAAAAAACAAAAAAAAACTCCAAAGGCTGGAGAAAAAAGTAAAATCTGTAGGGGTTCCAGACCAAGAGACCGCCCAGTCCCCTCTGGGCAATCTACCTAACATAAGTCAAACAGTCCTCTTTGTATTTAGGGTTTTCATGGAAGGACCTGATGATGATGGTCACGTAGACTTCTGGCTTTCAGTCCATCAATGTTGGTGCATCATAATGCTTTGAGTAGGTGGTGGTGGCACAAAGAAACCGGAAAAATATATAATATATAATATAATCCTATATTCATGAACTTGGAGAGGAGTCAGGTAACTCTTAAGAATTATCCCAGTTATATGGACCTAGGACATGGACCCACCTGTGCTTGCTGCCCCACTGGCTTTCATAAAAAGACACTGGTAATACCATATCTTAGCCGTATCACTGGCATATGAGTCCTATTAATCTTTGTCTCGAGAAAATACCTCCAGATAGACAATGTCTTTAGTGAAAACTTCAAGCCTTGCCATCTGTTGCTGAGGTGTCCATTTGCATGTTGCTGAGCTGCTGTGTTTGCTTAATTTTGACATTGTGTCTCTTCATCTGTGTCATTAGCATGACATCGTTGTTGCATGCAAATCTTTCGCAGTGAGAAGTGATGTGCTTGCAAGCACCAAAAAAATTTAAAAGAGTATGGATGCGCCATCTAGTGGCTGTGGTTGAGCATGAGGAGAGTGGACTGCTCCATACACACACACAGGTCTTTCATTTATATATGTCTAACAATAACAAACAACAACCCCTCAAACACACAAAAGAACTTGAATAAGAATAACAGAGCTACTGCTGTCAATCACAGGTTTGTTGGTGGAAGTAAGACATGGTCATTCTAGGGTTTCTAGGGCATTCCAGTATCAGCATGATTCATTCATTAGAATGTCAGTATAGAGTGACTCATTTCTGTTCCTGAATTAATAAAAATAAATCAGGACATTGTGACATCTCCAAGACAGTAACATGGACAAATTCAGTCAGTATTTCAATGATTGGATAATACATTTTAGCTTTAATGGAACATGCTCACTTTTTCACCATTGCTCATTCGCTCATGTCCAGTTTGCCTTCTACGTTTTATATTTCATCTGATTGTATCAGTTGAAAACTGTCCAGCAATAAAACAGCATCTGAAATAATTAGTCTAAACTGGTTCTCCGCAACAACCAAATGTCACAGTACCTAAACTCATTGTGATTTGCCATGACAAGTAAAAGTTCATCCAACTTATTTTAAAAGTGTTAGAACAGTTTACATTTGTGGAGCTAGTCCAGTTCTGAGTACTGTCCAGCTTCATTTTATCCTCGCTACTGTAATAAGGTGTGACAGGCATCAGTGATAACAGTGCTACCAGAAGAGTATGGGAACATTTAACATATCCCACTTTAGGTTCTTAGAGTGTTACATTCTCAAATGTTATAGATGTAGGTAGCCATCAGATTCTTCTGAGCCTCTTTGATCCAATATATTGATATGGGGCGACTGCTTGGGTCTGCGTCTGTGATGACAGCAGCATATCAATTTAAAAATTCATATTTAAGATTAACAGTAACAAGGTAGAACTCAAAATTAAATTTTAGTGTTAATGCCTATATTATGTTTAAAAAATTGGCTCATAATCATAAAAAAGAAAAACAAAAACAAAAAACAGAAGAGAGAACTTCTGTAAAAGGAAGCTGTCACTGGCCACCAGTAGGAACAGATGCACTTCTTGTAGTTCAGGACTGGCCAAGACCAGAGGTGGCCAAGGCAGAGTAAATGAAAAGGCAGTTAAAAATAAATGTTTAGTACAAATATATGTGTGGTGAAAATGAAGAAAAAAAACACAATAGTAATCCCAATAATCAAAATACTCCTTTGACACTACATGCAAACCTCAAAAGTGAAAGAAAAATTTAAATGAAACCAAGAAGGCTTATACCCTATTAAAAAAGAGCAGTCCAGGATAAAACGTGGTATTAAAATAAAAACAAAAATACAGGCCAATGGGCACGTAACCTAGATTTTGGTATGGGGATGGGGACCATAACCCCGTCCAACAGGCAGAATTTATAAAGTTGGTTATATACAGTGCATCCGGAAAGTATTCGCAGCGCATCACTTTTTCCACATTTTGTTATGCTACAGCCTTATTCCAAAATGGATTAAATTCATTTTTTTCCTCAGAATTCTATACACAACACCCCATAATGACAACGTGAAAAAAGTTTACTTAAGGTTTTTGCAAATTTATTAAAAATAAAAAACTGAGAAATCACATGTACATAAGTATTCACAGCCTTTGCTCAATACTTTGTCGATGCACCTTTGGCAGCAATTACAGCCTCAAGTCTTTTTGAATATGATGCCACAAGCTTGGCACACCTATCCTTGGCCAGTTTCGCCCATCCCTCTTTGCAGCACCTCTCAAGCTCCATCAGGTTGGATGGGAAGCTTCGGTGCACAGCCATTTTAAGATCTCTCCAGAGATGTTCAATCGGATTCAAGTCTGGGCTCTGGCTGGGCCACTCAAGGACATTCACAGAGTTGTCCTGAAGCCACTCCTTTGATATCTTGGCTGTGTGCTTAGGGTCGTTGTCCTGCTGAAAGATGAACTGTCGCCCCAGTCTGAGGTCAAAAGCGCTCTGGAGCAGGTTTTCATCCAGGTTGTCTCTGTACATTGCTGCAGTCATCTTTCCCTTTATCCTGAATAGTCTCCCAGTTCCTGCCTCTGAAAAACATCCCCACAGCATGATGCTACCACCACCATGCTTCACTGTAGAGATGGTATTGGCCTGGTGATGAGCGGTGCCTGGTTTCCTCCAAATGTGATGCCTGGCATTCACACCAAAGAGTTCAATCTTTGTCTCATCAGACCAGAGAATTTTGTTTCTCATGGTCTGAGAGTCCTTCAGGTGGCTTTTGGCAAACTCCAGGCGGGCTGCCATGTGCATTTTACTAAGGAGTGTCTTCCGTCTGGCCACTCTACCATACAGACCTGATTGGTGGATTGCTGCAGAGATGGTTGTCCTCCTGGAAGATTCTCCTCTCTCCACAGAGGACCTGTGGAGCTCTGACAGAGTGACCATCAGGTTCTTGGTCACCTCCCTGACTAAGGCCCTTCTCCCCCGATTGCTCAGTTTATATGGCCGGCCATCTCTAGGAAGAGTGCTGGTGGTTTCGAACTTCTTCCACTTATGGATGATGGAGGCCACTGTGCTCATTGGGACCTTCAAAGCAGCAGAGCTTTTTCTGTAACCGTCCCCAGATTTGTGCCTCAAGATATTCCTGTCTCAAAGGTCTACAGACAATTCCTTCGACTTCATGTTTGGTTTGTGCTCTGACATGAACTGTCAACTGTGGGACCTTATATAGACAGGTGTGTGCCTTTCCAAATCATGTCCAATCAACTGAATTTACCACAGGTGGACTCCAATTAAGCTGCAGAAACATCTCAAGGATGATCAGGGGAAACAGGATGCACCTGAGCTCAATTTGGAGCGTCGTGGCAAAGGTTGTGAATACTTATGTACATGTGCTTTCTCAATTTTTTTTATTTTTAATAAATTTGCAAAAACCTCAAGTAAACTTTTTCACGTTGTCATTATGGGGTGTTGTGTGTAGAATTTTGAGGGAAAAAATGAATTTAATTCATTTTGGAATAAGGCTGTAACATAAAGAAATGTGGAAAAAGTGATGCGCTGTGAATACTTTCTGGATGCACTGTACTTGTGCATGTTCTTGTTGCTTGGACTGATTGTGCAAGTCCACGATGTACTCTGTAATATTCTGGGAAAAGAGTGTTGCTTCCTCCTCCCAAGCTTCTAAGATTAGATTGAACTGAAGAAGGGACTGTCTTTTGTAGAAGACCTCAAATGGCGAGAAGCCTGTTGAAACCTGTGGGACTTCCATAAGGCAGATAAAATGAGGGGTAGGTGCTGGTCCCAGTCTCTCCTGTCCATCCACACCACCTTCTTTGGCATCTGCTTGAAATTATGGTTGAAGCACTCAACCAGGCCATCAGTCTGTGCATGGTAAACAGACATTTTGAGGTGCATGATGTAACTTACCAACCTCTTTAAAGGTGGAAAAGGTGAAGGGTGTCCCTGACCTGTTAGGGCTTCTTTGAAGATACCCATCCTTGCAAAGAACTCTACCAGTTCCTGGGCAATGGTTTTCGAATTAGTCACCCTTAAGGCCATAGCCTTTGAATATCCGGTTGCATAATCCACAAGAACAAGAATATATTTGTGTCCCCTGGCCAAGGGACCGACGATGTCCGCACCAATTTGTTTAAAGGGTAGGTCGATGATAGGCAGGGATAACAGAGGTGCATAGCCCTGGCAGGGAATTTGGGTTAACTGATACTCTGGACAGGACCTGTAGTGGGACCGTACTTGTCAGATCAAGTGTGCAGTGATCCTTTTCAGGGATTTTTTAGTCCCTTAGTGGGCACCCAGTATGTTTGTGTGAGCCAGGTCACAAATCTCAAATCAGTAAGAACATGGAACTAGGAATTGGCTCTGCGTCTTTCCCTGTGCTTTCGTGACACAATACAGCAGATCATTATTCAACACAAAGTGGGGCAGTGATGGCATGGACTAACTGGTGAGTTAGTCATTCCACTGCTCAGACTAATAGGAGGCGAGAAGTGAATGAAACCAACACTGCAATGAGTGTTTGGGGTCAGACATGGTCACCGAGAATGGTGTTGGGTCAGGGGTTAGGAGTGGCCTCATTGTGAGATGACACAGTGTTGCTTCCAATGCCCTAGTCCATCACACTGTGCTGTATGGCACCTGCTCTTTTGCATGGCTAGGGTTCACCTTCGGGCAAGGAATCCTCATTCATGGTGAGGCTCGTCTTGTTATTCAGGTGTGGCTGATTCCAGTCGCTTTAACTTTGTGACCAGTCATGACCTTGTATCACAGCATATGGAGGTTGTGGCAGCATCACCACCCATAGTCAGCCCTGTATGAGGAGCCAGGAGACAGTGGTGGGGTACTGCTAGCTTCTTCACAGTTCAGACTGGCATGTTTTCCACCATACTGGTATGACAAGATGAAGTGGCTTCCAATAATGGAGCCAGTAACCCTCAGTGGGAGTCTTCTCGGAGCTGTTGATGTGACAAGAGACAAAAACGTTAGTGATTGTGCCCACTGGTGACCTGGAGTGGTATTGCTTACCACAATATGTATGTGTATATATATGGTGACCACCAGGGGGTGCAGTAGCGCCTTAAGCCCCAGGACGAAACTACACAAAAGAGTCCTGGGTACAAACACAACATTTTCTTTCTTTATAGTACCTTCTGCATTAATACAACACAAAAAATAAATCTCTTCCCTCCTTCTGCACCTCCCTGGAAGTCTCCTCCACACTCCTCCCAACTCTGACTGTCCTTGCAGGAAACTCGGTTTGTTTTATACCAGACCTGGGAGTACTCCTGGTGACATAGCATTGCACACTGGATGCACATTTGGGTTATGTGGAAATCTTTTAAAGAGGTTGTAATGATCCCCTGCAGGTCCCCCAGTCAGTAGGGCTGTCTCATGGGACTGCAATTCCTAGCCTGCCCTGTGGATATTCTAATGGGTGTCCCACCAGTGCGATGCTGCCACCATGTATGAAGGGAGAATGTGACTTTGGGAAGTAAACACCACATATCCTTTCATTTCTGGACAGAAAACAAACTGCCATCCTGTCAAGGATGCCTATCTATCTAACACAACATTCACAAAGATTATGCTGTCCAGAAATAGGGTGTCAGGTCACACCATGTTGTGGAGCATGCTCTGGTACAGCATGTTGCCACACCCACCACACAACAAAACAACTCGGGATCCTGGTTGGCAACCCCAAAGGCAGACATGCGGTCCAGTAACCCCCACCCCAAGAAATGACCATCTATCTGCTGCAGCCAGGTGTCCACTTGGCCTGGTCCAGCTGCTCAGGTCCTCAACAATGAGGATCCTGTGAGCCGAATCACCCTTGTGGAATTGTGCCACAAGGCCATTGTGCAATAAGTAAAGCTCCCTCACAATGCAGGTAATGTGCTTCATTTGTGACTCTGTGAGCAACCGCTCATTGGACACAAAGTCAAATCAACAGTACCCAAGGATTCTCCGAAGACACATGGTACAGAAAGAGTCCAGTCTTTGTCTCAGATCACTAGATAGTGTCCATGTCTTGCAAACATAGAGCAAAACAGGAAGCACCAGGACTCTAAAGATTTGGACTTTCATCCTTTTGCAAAAATATTGGGAACGCCACACACCCCTTTCCAGCTATCTCATGACCTCCTCATGCTCTCCCAATCCGTCTACTGACTTCATAGGAAGAGTCGCCAGAGACATGAATGTTGCTGCCGAGATAAGTATGAGGGACCATGTATAAATTGTTGTTATTTATACATGGTGCAGAAAATGTATGCAAATACATTTTTAAATTAAAGTCTGTAAAATGCACTTTAATCACATCTGAATTGTTTGATTTGAAATTTTAGACTGTGAAGCAGAGTGCTAAAGCAAGGAAAAGTGTGTCTTTGTCTGAAACACACATACTGTATATATATATATACTCACCCACCAAACATGAACATGAAGCAAAGTGACCTTATACACAAAAGTAAAGGACTCTTAGCACCTTCAGCAAGTATAAATGGCTATATAAAAAATGAGTCTGTTTTCTTTTTTTTTTCTCTGATACACAGAATGTCCTTGGTTAATGTTTGTGCAAGCTTCACTGAGTTTGTTGCTTAGAATGGAGGGGACAAAAATTTTAGAACAGATGTTCCTGTGAAACAATGGCTCCCTCTTGAGGGCAGCAGCAGCAAATAACATGTTTTGTATTGTTTTGCATTAAGCTGTCATTCACACATTTTCACATTCTCTGCCACAGAACACTGTAATAGATCTCATTAGTAACTGAGGTAAGACAAGCCATAACAAAGTGCTAAATGACTGTCTAATACACATACATAACAAAATATATCAGTCATACTAAGTTAATTTAGGGATGTCACTTAGCAGCATGTCTTACTTGCACAAAAATCTTCCATGATACTTAAACCCCCATAATTTGGTAAACTGTTTTCTCCTCGACTGCGGATGGCTGTTGCTAAGTTCTGCCCATTAAAATCACAACAAAACTTACTCTTGATGTAGCCTTAGTTTCATCTTACGAGAATCTGTTGTAATAGCAAGAGTTCAGACATTTTTCTGCAAATACAACCAAATGTTACACATTCCCAACCTTGAAAATCAATACTGTGTTGGGGCAACACCTTATGCAAGATACTATGGTCAAAATACAAAAATACACACTTAAAGAATTATCAAACTGAAATATCCCTGCTTCAATAAAGAGATCTTCTACCATTTCACTCTCAGTGAATCAACTTTGCTCCTCTTGAATCCAAAGTCTGACTACTGGCTTTCCATTAGAAATACTTTGAAAAAAATATTTTTCCTGAGTTATCGAATGTTTTGCCATAGCCTCTTTTAACCCATTTAAAGTTCATTCCACATCTCTTCAATGTACTACTCCCACACCTAACTCTTCAGTTTGTTCACTGTCACTATCTTGGCCTGCCAGTACCTCTCTGTCAAATTCCAGTAAACCCCAAAAGACTCAGTCACCTAAATAGTTGTTAGGAGTATACACTCCAACAAAGTTCCGCTCTTTTAAATCTGAAATTGCAATAAGGCAAATCTTTTATCCACCAACATTCATTCAGTGCTTTATATGCATTCCCACACCTATTTGTCATTTCTCCCATGTGTTATGTATGTAATGTAATGGACCTGAAAATAAGATCAACAGCCATAATTAGAATTTGGTTTTTCAGTGAAAATTTTAAATGAATCATCATAAAACAGGCACAGGTCAAAGCAGAGTCACAATAACACCAAAACCAAGGCATTACTCAAAACTTGAAGTTAACCAAGCTAAAACCTAATTATTTTTTTGTTTTTAGAACTGCTAAAGTGCTAATCATTTGTAAGGTCCTTCCTTTGACTAGATCCAAAGTTTGGATATCTTCCAGTGCTTGCCACCATCTTTTATAGTTATCTTTAAAAAAGGCTAAACAATATAAATATTAACACATTCTTAAGATTCTGGTTAAAGTCCAATTTAACACTGGGATCACTCCTAATCTAGAAGTCCTCTTTCATAACCAATGCTGTGCATACAGGCATTGCTCTGGCTACATCTAAGCAGGACTTTTAGCATAATGTACATGCTCAACCCTTTGTCCTTATAAATGAAATGATAGTTAAAACTACAAAAGTCACTATCCTCTTCCTAGCTCTTGCTGTACCTGTGCAAATATATTGCACATGTGCTGCTAGCTGACTGACATTGCCCTTAACCCAACCTTAACCTACATTGCTTTTTCTGGGCTACCCTGGTAACAAACTGGCAGATATCACCCCCAGCCTGGCTCCAGTATCCCTGTTCTGGGCAAGATTTGTACAGATTTACTGAAAAATATTAATGGAGTCTAAGCTTGAATTGCTTTTTGTCTGGCAATTTCTCTTAGACCAGTCTGATAACAGCAGACCATTTACAAACATAAAGAAGTGCATAAATGTTCGATCATACCAAGCTGACAATTGTTGGAAGGTATTTCTTATATTATGAATATAAATTGAGTAAATTACATACATAATAATTAATCTCTGTCCTATTATCTGTCAGTAATGTTTTAAATCTATTAGTGGTGTCATGGACTGGCATTGGCTCCACTCAAAACCCCTCCTTTCCGGTGTTTTTATTCATAAAGTTTCCTATTCTGCTTTTAACTCTGTTTAGGCTTTGACATTATGATAAGGAGTGCTAGACTATAAAGCAATTTTGCAAAAACTAGGGTCATTGCTTTAGCTGCCTTTTTAATTTGTCTTGTGGCTTTAGGTTTCTGTACAAAAGTTTATTCTTTTTAGAAAGTGTTCTACTGTAGAATTTTCCATTATTCTTATATCTTTAGATTTCGTAGTTTATTTTGTCACACACGTGCGCATGGGAGGCAGCTAAAGGGCTTGAGTGAAGGCAGTTGGAGGCATGCGGGGTGTGGCAGAGTGCACTGACTCTTTTCTCCCTTGCCTGTAGACCATCCCGGGGATTTCACCTGGATCTCCTGACATCACTTCGGGACTGAGCCAATGGAAGTCGGCCACACCAGCTCCAGTCCCTCTGATGTCACCTCCGACTCTGAGCCAATGGTGGAAGACCACGTGCGATCCATACGACCTCACTTCCTGTCTCCCCTTTAAAACCTGCCCCTTTTCCTTTGTTTCTTTAGTCTTGTTTTGGACTCGGTTGTGTGCACTTCAGTGCTCTGTATTTTGTTAAAGAAAAACGACTTTTGCAGCCAGGATACCACAATATACGGGTGGCTGCCCCAACTCTTTATCTGTCAATGTCTCGTTCTTGTGACAGTGGCGTAGTCGGCAGGATGGAGAAGTCCCGGAGGAGAAGGGGACAGGACCTGCAATATACCCAGGTGGGGCGTGCGGGGCGAGTATTCAGGCGGGGAGGGTGCCCGTGGTTGGCGTGACCGGTGCGGGCTCCGCTCCCGCACTCATAACTAGCCCATCTGGAGTGGCCAGGGGTGTGCGGGTGGGGCTCACAGAATGGGCTGCCCTGGAGGGAGGCAAAGGGACTCAGTATGCTCTCTTGGGGAGAGTGCCTGCCTCCCTGAAAACCAAAGCCCCATTTACCACCTAGGGGTGCCCCAGACTGGCAGGTGAATAAAATAAAAATGGAGGTTGGACCCTGACCGGCCAACCAACAAACAAGCCTGGTCCTTATGGGCAATGGTAGGGCATTGGCTACGGCCATTTGAAAACACGCCCTACCAAATAATAGAGCAGGTAGCTTGCTATCTGCTCCTGGAAGCGCTTCCCCGTGGCTTCACCCAGCGGTTTGGGGCGGCGGTTCAAGAACATGTCTGAGCTCATAGAGCTTATGGAGACGCAGAGGCGGCCTCACACTCTGGGGAGCAGAACCGTCCTCATGTCAAACTCAGCGGGTGCGTTCCAAGACCTAGCCCCACCCTGTACAATCCGGAGCCCGTATTGGCGTCCAGCGGGCAGGCGCGCAAACCGCTTGGAGGCAAGGAGGAATGCAGGTGGAGGGTGAGGAGGGTTGGTGTGCTCTGGCTAATCCGTTGGCGGTCCCACATACTGGCGTGGTGATGCGTCCAGCGGACACAAGACCACAGGTTTGTTCGACTCCGGCAGCAACATTTCAATTGTTGCCCGCCGCTTTGTGCAACCGCAACAGTGGCTAAATTTTAAGACCGGTATAACCTGTGTCCACGGAGACATCCGCTGGTACAGGTCCGCCGCTTGTGTCATCAGTTACGGAGGGTCAGTTAAGTAAGCTCACCGTAGCGTCCTACCTGATCCTCCACACCCGGTGATACTAGGGCGGGACTGGTCTAAAATCAAAGCGGTGAGACACATACCACTCCGGGGTTAATTTGGGCCTCGTTATGGGCGGAGATAACCCGTCTCAAGCTGCCTCCACGCCGTGTAATCAGCCGGCAGAGAGCGAAGCAGTCGCCCTGACTGGCGTGGCAACTCCGGGCGTCGCGGGCTAACCGTCATCCACCAGCGCCGCGGCGGGCGGGAGAAACCACGCCCATTGAGGTCGGCGCTGACCCTCTCTCCGTGTTGCGGTTCCAATTTAAAAGCGCCGGCTTCTTTTAGAAGGGAGCAATGGAATGATGACTCCCTGAAGTTTGTAAAAATGCAGTGGTCCTTGTCAATGGCCAGCGCACTAATCAGTCGATGCCACAGGGCCCCTACTTTGTGCTAGATAATGACCTCCTTTACCGTGTAGCAATGCATGGCGGGCAGGAGGCGAGGCTGCTGCTAGTGCAGCGTACCTTCCGGCGGCAGGTCTGTGAGCTAGCACCGCCCACCTCCTAGGTGGCCACCTGGGCACCGAAAAACTCTGGAGCGGATCAAGCTCCGTTTCTACTGGCCAGGAATTAATGAGGAGGTTAGTGCTTTGCGCTTCCTGCCGGAGTGTCAACTGCGACAAATTCCTAGGAGGGACCGTGCTCCTCTCATTCCTATTCCACTGATTGGCGTTCCCTTCCACAGAATGGGGTCGACCTGGTGGGACCCTGGAGCCCTCAGCCGAGGACACAAGTACATTTTAGTCCTCGTGGATTACGCTACGATACCCGAAGCTGTTCCGTTGCGCTCAGCTACCTCTAAAGCCATCGCGGGGAATTACTAGGGGTATTGGCGTGGGGATCCCCAAAGAAGTCTTGACAGACCAGGGGACCCCTTCACCTCGGAAGCGTTCAAGGAGACTGCCAGATTACTGAAAATAAAGCATTTAAAGACCTCGGTGTATCATCCTCAAACCGGCGGATTAGTAGAGAGGTTTAATCAAACTCTCAAGCAAATGCTGCGTAAGGTGGTCAGCGAGGATGGAAGGAACTGGGATCAGCTCCTCCCCCTCGTCCTTTTTGCCTATCGGGAAGTCCCACAAGCCTCCACGGGGTTCTCCCCTTTTGAACTACTATACGGGCGACAACCTCGGGGCATATTAGATATTTTGAAAGAAGGCTGGGAAGAAGAGGCTCTTCCCTCCACAAACATACTGGAGTATATCGCGCGAGTTCTGCGATAGATTTGGAAAAATTCGGCCTGTCCTTAAAAGTCACATGGAGGAGGCTCAAGCAGCACAGGCCGGTACTACAACAGCGCGCGTCTCTTGGGAGTTCCGCCCGGAGATCGGGTCATGGTCCTAGTGCCTACCTCCCACTCTAAATTGCTTGCCCACTGGCAGGGCCCCTCTGAAGTTAAGGAGAGGAAGGGACTGGTGACTATTTGGTGAGTCAACCCAATGCGTCGGCCAAAGGAGCGGGTTTATCATGTGAACCTGCTGAAACCGTGGAAGGACAGGGACCCGATCCCTCCTCCGGCCAGCCCGCTCACTCTTCGCTCACACACACGACCTTAACCGGCACGGACTTAAGTCCCAGACAGCGGCAGGAGCTGGAAACAGTTATCCGGACCGTTGGGAGGTAGTCAGTGAGAACCCGGAAGGACCTCTCTGATTGAGCACAACATCGTGACAGAGCCCGGGGTTGTTGTCCGAGAACGCCCGTATCGTCTTCCCGAGGCAAAAAAGGCTGAAGTGGAGCTTGAGATCAAGCGCATGCTGGAGCTAGGTGTGATTGAGGAAAGTTATAGTCCCTGGTCCAGCCCCATTGTGCTCGTCGGTAAGCCTGACGGAAGTTGGAGGTTCTGCAATGACTTCCGTCGGCAATCAAGTCTCCCAATTTGATGCTTATCCAATGCCACGCGTGGGCGACCTCCTCGAGAGGCTTGGACAGGCTCAATACCTGACCACACTTGACATGACGAAAGGTACTGGCAGGTTCCTTTAACGGACTCCGAAGGAAAAACGCGTTTAGTACCCCTAGCGGACACTGGCAGTATCGTGTCCTTCCATTTGGGTTACGGGGCTCCAGCAACCTTTCAGCGTCTGGTGGACAAAGTGCTTGACCTCATAACTCATACAGTGCTGCCTACCTGGATGGCGTGGTCATCTATTCCAGCACATGGAAGGAACACCTACAGCATGTCCAAGCGGTATTACGGACACTTGGTGAGGCGGGCTCGGATTAATCCCAGAAATGCTTCTTGGATTAAGCGAGGCCAAATATTTAGGCTACCTGGTGGGTGGGTACCGTAAGGCCACAGTGCTCCAAAATTGATGCCATTCTGAAATGGCCCGTCCATGAACCAAGCGGCAGGTCCAAGCCTTTCGGGTTAGCGGGTACTACCGCCGGTTTGTACCCGGTTTTGGAGAGCGGCGCCCTTGACTGATTTAACAAAGAAGAGGGCCCGAACATTGTGGTATGGACTGAAAAACAGGCTGCATTTGTGACTTAAAGCAGGCCCTTACGTCCACACCTGTTTTGATGGCACCTAACTTTTCTTTGCCTTTCATCCTCCAGGCGGACGCCGGACACAGGCCTGGGCGCCGTGCTGAGCCAAAGCGTCGATGGTGTGGAGCACCCCATCATGTTCCTGAGCGGAAACTGTTGGACGGGAGACCAGGTATGCTGCGGTGGAGAGGGAGGCTCTGGCGATTAAATGGCGATTACTCAGCTGAGGTACTACCTGTTGGGCGGAATTCACCCTTGTCACGGACCATGCACCCCTACAGTGGATGGCCCTCCACAAGGAGTGAATCCGCGGGTCACCCGGTGGTTTCTTGACCTGCAGCCGTACAAGTTTTCGCTCGTTCATCGTCGGGCTCTCCACGCAGCGCTGATGCTCTTTCTCGGGTTCACGACCTCTCGGTTAGGTCGCCCGACCCGTCGGGTCTGGGCTAAGGGGGCCTTGTCACACTGCGTGCGCATGGGAGGCAGCTAAAGGGCTTGAGTGAAGGCAGTTGGAGGCATGCGGGGTGTGGCAGAGTGCACTGACTCTTTTCTCCCTTGCCTGTAGACCATCCCGGGGATTTCACCTGGATCTCCTGACATCACTTCGGGACTGAGCCAATGGAAGTCGGCCACACCAGCTCCAGTCCCTCTGATGTCACCTCCGCTCTGAGCCAATGGTGGAAGACCACGTGCCAGATCCATCGACCTCACTTCCTGTCTCCCCTTTAAAACCTGCCCCTTTTCCTTTGTTTCTTTAGTCTTGTTTTGGACTCGGTTGTGTGCACTTCAGTGCTCTGTATTTTAAAGAAAACGACTTTTGCAGCCAGGATACCACAATATACGGGTGGCTGCCCCAACTCTTTATCTGTCAATGTCTCGTTCTTGTGACACGTTAATATTCTGCTGTATTTTTATTTAAATAACTGTAAATTTCGTCTTTTTGTTTATTTTTACTTTTAGTTAACTATTAAAAGTGTTTAATGTATGTTTTTTTTAATCTGGTTCCAGGTGCTCTATGGTCACAATTATTGAATTATTAAGACTGTAGAGGTGCCTCTTTAAGTGTGTCTCTAGTTAAAAATCCAAACTTTTAAGTAACTTTTAAGTATAGCAGGACCTAAGATCATGTAAATTAGGTACCAGTGGGAATGTTTAAGAAGTACCTGATTAATGCATGACTTAACAGTAGCTGCAGAGGGGCAGCATGACAGCATAGGTGATGGCGGGTGCCAGTACTAATATGAGTGGGGCAAATGATAATGCACAATTCTACCAGTGTGTAGTTGCCACTATTCTGCTGCCATGCAAAGTAATGCATAACTCCCTTAAGTCTTTCCATTCACTATTAAAACGTGGAGTCCTTCTGCAAGTGAAAAACATACATTTTATTGATCACTGAAGCATGAATGCTTTTTCACCATAAACGAAATTTACCAAATATTAAAATAAGGCATTAAACCTTTGTGAGCGTGTGCATGTATGGGTCCTGCAATGTACTGACTATCTGTCTAGAGAAGCTTCCTGCCTTGCAATTAATGCTACTGCCATAGGCTCTGGCCCCTTGATCTCAAATTGGATTACAAGTTCTGTTAAACGTGGCAATTCATCTTCATCAAGCCTAACCAGTATAGGCTCTGTGATTTGATATAGGTGTGAAATGCAGAAAGGTAAGGTTACTTTTAACAAAAATTCTAATTTGTGCTTAAGAAAAAAGCATATAGCTAGAAAGTTAAAATTGGAGAGTAACTGTTCATAAGATGCAAATATGTGATCTGCACTATATGAAGATCTCTAAATGTCTTAATCCATATCATTTTCCATACGTTAAACATTGAATAAGCCTGAGAAGGATGAAAAAGATAATTTATCACATACAGTAAGTTTTGAAGCAACACATAAGTGCTCTTTACCTTGAACTGTATCGTTTGTTCAATATTTTAACTAACTGACGGGCGACAGAATTGCTGGTAAACTGATGACAGTTAATATTAACTGGAGCACAAACCAGGGCATTGAGGGAAGATTTTAGAATAGGATTTGTTTCCCATTGCAAGCCAGGCCAGTGTGAATTCATGAATTTCTGCCCATTTTCCAAGATTTTATTGTTTGTTTATTTGCTGCCCAGTAGTAAAACGGAAAGGTAGGTAGTGCCATGTCACCTTTGGCTTTAGATTTCCAGGTTTACTGAAAATCTATGGGAATGTCTCAAACTTGCATCCCATGCAAAAAGATCTAGGAATGCTCCTAATTTTAAGAGTTCTGGAAGGAAGAGTGTTTAAAAAATCCTTCAAGAACAGATGGACTCACACCAGGTAACAAGAAATGTTTGAGAGCTGAGATTTCTAAAAAAGGAGATGTTAAGTACTGAGTGCTAGGTTGCCTAAACATTTGTACATGTCACTTCACTGTTTTTTTTATTTTGTTATAATTTGAACAAATCAATGTGAATTATGCATTAAGATGTACACAAAGCGATGCAATGCTAGCTTCTTTTTCAATTTTGAGATTTAGTGAAAAGCACATCAACAGTGTCCAAACGTTTGTATGCAATTGTACTAGTGAAAAGCGAGTTGGGTCTGCCAAGTCTGTATTGTACTTTTCCAAAATGAATAAAAATGCCTTCAATGTTTTAACATTCAGGCCAATGTCAAGTGACTTTATTGCCATACCATTCATACACAATGTTGCAGTATATACTGTAGTGGTTCAGCAAAGCGAGAAGTGAGCGGAGTACGTGGTCATGTGGGGCGCCAGTGCAAGGCTGGGTTTAATAAAAATACTCGTAATAACGTATTTTTTGCAGCACTGTCACTTATTTTCCCGTATTTATTCCTCCCTTATTTGTAATGTTATTAAGAGACAACAAATTTGTCGACTATCCATACTGCATACATACTGTTTAATTACTGCGTGATTCCTTTCTTCTTACCTTCTGGTTAGCTGCTTTGATGTTCTAATCACTGTTAAAGGCACTATATAAAATAAAGTAATTGTTTCAACTAATTAACCTACTGAACACACTAGTACAAATATGACACTACCACGTACTAAAAATGTATCAGTCCAAGTTACAAATACAAATGAAGCACGAAATGGACTCATATTTTGCACACACGTTACCATACTTAACAATGCCTACTATTTGCCTTGTTGCGTCAACTGACGTATGGTAGTCCCACAAAAACGGGTAACACATAATCTTCTAATATATGTAATATATATTAACCTTCTAATATATGTAAACATACCGTCCTTTTACTCCTATGATTCATCTGAAATGATACACTGTTGTAACCCGACACGATAACTGGATTTATACCACTGGAAATATACTACACCGTGTACTTATCAGTTTGCGCGGAAGCGCGTGCGTGTGATATGCGTCACTTCCGGGCTCTTGGCGGAGAGTTTGAGGCACCGCGTATGCGCGTGCGAATTGTAGAGCAACCGATTGCCAGTTCAATGAAAACGTGCTTGGCCTGGTGGTAGCAGTCTGGGATTAAATCTTCGAATTAGTGTGGCGCAAAATTGTGCGTCCGTGCGATTGAGAGGAAGACGGCGTGTGTCACAAACACAGCACAGTGCTGCTGACTCTCATTCAAGCCGCGTGCCGTCAATTTGTCTCAGTATTAAAGAAAAATATTGCTGATATGATTAAGGAGAATCGCTGGAACATCCCTCCGAACGCCCCGGCCTGCATGGAGAAGCACTTGGACGCGGCTCACTATAGAGCAGGTACTTACAGTCCAGTTGGCTAAAACTCTGAATGAGGACGAAAAGAGACAATGTTTGGGATTAAGGAATAGAATAAACCTGCTTTTTATAGTTTCTTTATACTGAAACTTTATAAGAATATACATCATTATTTTCTGAACGAAATATTTGCTGAATTAAAGGGTTGTTAGTTAAACGGTGTATCACATGTTAAAGATGCGAAAACAAGGTTATATACAGAGGTGTTTAAATGTTTATTTTAGTAACGTACTGTACTGAAACTCATAGTGCAGTACTTATTCCTAATCCTAATCAAACCAGAATAACTGTTGTTTACGGTCTTAGTACAATAGTTAAAGGGCATACTGTACTTTGAAACTTAGATTGTAGTTCAATTTAGCAGGTAAGCGCAAACACTTTATAATAGTGTGCTGTATACTTTTATGCGATGAAAAGTGTAAGATGTATGTGTGGCTGACTCGTGCGTGGGGTCTCCAGTTGTTTGTGGCACTTCATGTCTGCAAATCCTGCATTTTAACACATTATTTACTGTGAAACTTTGAAAACGTACGTATGATTAATGGTAAGCTGTCTTCTGATTTTTATTTTGTTTGTGTAAATACAAACCAGTGCAAAGGATTATAGAATCTCAAGAGGCAGTTTTATGCGACAGCGCTGTAATGCTGTCAGCCAGGTTACAATGTTGGAACCTTGACAAAAAAGTAAGATGAACTGCTTATTAGTCCTGCATCTTTTTAGGTGTTTCAGAAAATAAATGTGCATCAGATCAGGTAACAATTTATTTTGATTAAGAGTGCTCATATGCCTTTAGAGATTTCATCTGATCATGTTATTTTGTACTTAGCAGTACTGTATGATATGAATAGTAAAAGAAACATATTGTGCATTAAGCATCAGGAAGTGCAATGTCACTTTTCACTTTGCAAGTAAGCATATAATTGTTTTGTATATAAAACCCAAATTAGCCGAATTTTGCCCCATGTTTAAAAAATATCTATATAATTGACTAAGTCGGCAAACCATGGGGTATGCACGACAGAGCCATGCCCGCCAACTCACAGAGCCACCCCCCCACCTTTAGAGCCCCGCCCACTAACTCTTAAGACCATGGGATACGCATGACAGAGCCCCGCCCACCAACTCTAACTCTCCTCCCGCGTCCACCCTTGCTCTGGAGGTAAGCGCACTGCCTGCTCATGTGCCCGCACGCAACACTTCACCGTCTCTGCCACAGTCCATATGCACCTCTGAGCCACGTTGACTTTTCATTGTTCTTTTCTATATATATAATCGACCAAGTCGCCCAACCATGGGGAACGCACGACAGAGCCCTGCCTGCCAACTCTAACCCTCTTTCCGCGTCCACCCTCGCTGTCGAGGCATGCGCACTGCCTGCTCATGTGCCCGCCCCCAACACCTCGCCAAACACATCCTCAGTCGCTTTGGTCTGTGCTACAGTCCACATGCACCTCTGAGCCACGTTGACGGTTCATTTTCCTAACATGACCAATGCTTCACATGTGTTTCATGGAAACAACACTTCTTTCAATGTTATACAAATTCCTGCATCAGGTAACTGTTTGTTTCTATCAGTCGGATATTTCTGGAAAAATGTCATCGAAACTGCTGCTCTCGAACTTCGCAACATGGCTGTAATTTTTGTTCGCCAACATTGGGATAACTTCGGCGACATTCTGTCCGTTGTTCTTAGTCACGGAAGCATAGTCATACAGTCTGCCCAACAATACACTGACTACATGAATACTTCCGGAGTTTATGGTGGTGATGTCCCAAATACTTCCAGCTACGAGTGTAAAACTATTGCAGCTGGTACCTCACAAACTGTCCTTATTCCCTGGATTTCCCTGACCCCATCAGATTCAAATTTGCCTTTTACTTTTACACGCAGACAATTTCCTTTTAGATTGGCCTTTGTAATGACTATCAATAAGGCACAGGGCCAAACTTTCAAAAAGATATGCCTGTATCTGCCAAAACCAGTTTTCAGCCATGAACAATTGTATGTTGCTTTCTCCAGAGTTCCATCTTTTCATTCACTCACAGTCGTATCCTCGACCCCCTCCCCCCCCCCGATTTGGACAACTGTGTCTTTTAGGAAGTGTTCAACCATTAATAAATAATTATGCGGCGTATGCTACACTGCAGGTTGGCTAGTAGTTGTATAATACTTGTCAGATAGTACAGGTGTTTTGACAAAGGAAATAAACACAGTATCTCAAAACAAAGCTTGTGCAAAGTACTTTATACAGTTTCTCCCCAGTTTTCGGTTATTTTTGTAAGAGCAGATGTATGGTGACTTGTTAAGTTGTGCAGGTGACTATGATGTGGTGACTTGCTAAGTTGCACAGTGAGTCAATCAATGGTGTTGTGAAATTTAGCATGCTTGTGCTTTAAACTCCAGAACTCTAGTAACATGAGCTCAAGATTATTCTTACAAAATATAGAAGTGCTTCTTATTTTTGTTTTGCTAATAAACTATGAAAGTTAATGAAGGTTTTAAAACATGTTTGCTTGTGTCTAATACATTTACATTTGTTTAGGAAATGCTTTTATTCAAAGCAACTTACAAAAGAGGTCAGCATAATTGAATAACATCAGTCTGGAGACTGTTGGGGAACAAGTGTTACAGAACAAGGGTTCCAAAATTAATTTACTCTAGTGAAACATGTAAAACAAAATATAAGATCGTTACAGTTCCCATATTTACAAAACCTAAAAGCTGTCAATATGACAAAAATTCACCAAACTGGAGTTTTTAAATGCTTCTTGAACATATTGCCGGAGTCAGAATTTTGAATGGAGGTAGGCAGCTTCTTCCATCAGCCAGCTACACATGAAAAGAGTCAGGTTTGGATTTGGTACCATGCAGATGTGGCATCATCAGATGTCATTCATTAGCAGATCTGAGTGGGACCTCATAAGTGTCTCCCAATATAGAGGTGCAGGCAGGCATTAAGGATATGAACTTAATACATTCCACTACAGGAAATCAGTGTAGTGATCAGAAGAGCGGGGAGACCTGTGTGGCTGCCTTGGCTGGTTAAACACCAGAAATGCAGCTGCATTTTGAATCATCTGCAGCAGCTTGGTGACACATGCTGGTGCTCCTGCCAGCAGAGAGTTGCAATAGTCCAGCCATGACAAACCGGAGCCAAGACCAGTAATTGTGCGTTGTAACTTTGTCAGATATGGTCTGATCTTGCATATGTTATATAGAGTGAATCTGCAAGACCAAGAAACCGTAGACAATAGTCTTTGAAGAACAGCTGGTCATGAATCACCACCCCAAGGTTGTGTACCAAAGTGGCAAGGGCTAGTGATAATGAACAAAGCTGGACTGAAATGTGGTGCTTGTATTGATAACAAGAAGGTCTGTGTTATCCAGGTTCAGCTGTAAATGGTGTTCCTTCATCCAGGATGCAATATCTGTGAGATATGCAGAGATTCTAGCTGATATTGTATGGTCCTCTGGAGGAAATAAGTTTATAGTTGGTTATAATCGTGTATCATCAGCATAACACTGGATGACAGGGCTTGGTGAAGAGATGTACAGAGAGAAGTGGAAGAGGGCCCATTACCGATCCTTCGGGCACTCCCTTACTTGCCTGGTGTGCCCTTAACAACTCTTGAACACCAGGACACACAGTAGGATCTGTCCAAAAATTAGCACTCAACAACCTGATTCCAGGTCCAGGTGATTGTGTTGAAAGATACCAAAGATTATACTATAAGTATGTATAAATGTGTTTTAGTGTGCACACTTCTACACACATTTGTATATAAATATATGGGCACAAATGTAATTAGCAATTACTAAAGGAGCAAAAAATACTTTTTTTAGTGTGGCATTTTGCTTGGGACTATGCTATTGGTTATTCTTCAGCTTGAAGCTGAAGGTAAGTGCAATCATTTTAAAATAGGTTCCTAGCTTTTTCTCAGGGGTTAAAGTTTGTGTTATCTTAAATGATCGACTTAACCTTATTAACTATTAAAACATACTTATATATAAATTGTTAACTTAAAGGTGTAATTTCAAGCATTTGTTCTTGAAAAGAAGTCTATTACCATATCAAACTGTATACAATGCTGCCTAATAATGTTTGCAGTTTGTCTCTATTTGATGAGCTTATTTGGCTTTTGACTGACTTCGGTACCCGTCATCATTTTTTTAGACAACAGTTGTAGTGGCTTGACTTGTTTCACAACTTTGCTTGCCATATCTGCAAGCAATTTTCTAATTTTGGACTGATTTAGCAGTTTTCCTGTTTCAAAGGCAGATACATGTCTAATTCTTCTTCTTCTTCTTCAAAGACTTTTTTACCACTACTTATTATTATTATTTAATTTTCTTAGATGTCATTAGTCTTATCGGAATATGTAAAAATAAAGTGCCCTTTCAGTGTGGATGTGAAAAGTCTGTTTAAAGATTCATTTGTGGTTTGTTTGCAGATGGAGCACTTTTACTTGGGGCATCAAGCTTAACTGGCCGTTGCTGGGTGGGCTCAATTTGGGTGTTTAAGGATCCCCAGCTTGCACCCAATGAGGGCTACTGTTGTGCAGGAGTTCAAACTGAAGCTGGTGTAGCAGATGCAAATTGGGTGTCCGAACGAAGCATTCTTATTGCATCTGATTCTGGTGAGTAATGCTGGCTAGAAGGATCATTTTTAACATATCACTGAGCTTGCATTCACTGTCATTGGTTTGAATTAAATACACATGCACTGTTTTTAAGTAAAAAATCAAAAATAACACATGTTCTACTTTGGGGGAAAAAGTCATTTGATCGACCTAGTAGTAGTTTTTCTGACAGAAGTTTAAAACCTTTTTAATAATTCACTTATTTCAAACACAGCTTTCCACTTGCACTTTTTTGATTTTGTTTTGATAGTGTGTGCACGCAGTCCCTTAACATTTACTTTCTTTTTTATGTGCTAACAACTTTTTTTTTTTTGTACAGAAGCAAACCGTAATTAATTTAATACAAACAGGAGAAACTAGTGATGCACCGATATGGAAATTCTGGGCGATACCAATATGTTTTTGTCCATCTTTCCCAATACCAGAAACCGATGTCTGATATATTGTTTTTTTTTTTTAAATTCAGGTATGAATGTTTTAGGTATGCTGAAAATATATTATGCGTTATCAAAGAAACGACAGTAGCATGTGAAACAGAGATTAACTTTTTATTAACTTGCTGAATTTTATGCTCTTCTTTACTATATATGCAGCCAGTACTTTATGCGGGGGGAAAAAAGAGCACGATATGGCTCATCTCTATAGAAAAAATACTCCAGGTCATGTACAAAAATCTGCTTAACATACACATTCTGAGTAACTTGAGCAAATCAAGACACCATGCCATTACATAACATGGCATTGGGTATATTAAGAAAAAAAATGAATGTATTTTTTGTGCTATAATCAAACATATTACTTTAAGTAAAACTAAAATAAAAGGTACAATGAGGCCAGTGACCTTGGGCTTAAGTTGGCTTCTTTAAAAGTACAAATGGTAGGTTTTTCTTAACAAAAAGAAGCATTTCTGCTTTTTCACCAGCAAGCCTGTTTCTCTTTTCATTTACTATATTTGACACAGCTGAAAAAAAGCATTCACTGTCTACACTGGTACAAGGTTCTGATAGATACTTGATCACTGCGTTGGCCAAGGTTGGGAAATGGCTGCATTGCTTTTCCAATAATGGAGGGTGCAGTTATTTCTGGAGCTGGGGGCTCGCGGAGATAGTTATTCAGCTGAAGAAAAAAAAAAAGTTTACAAACGTTTACCTATATTATAATAAAAAAATAATCAGCAGACTAGCATGACGGAGGGAGCAGAGTGGACGTCCTTCTCCTCTCCTCCCGTTCCACCCTGAGCGCCACAAGGACGATTGTGTGTTGGTTCGTTCCGTGCATTATTACAATGTTGCTTTTCTTGCTGATTTATTACATTACCGATTTTTCAAATGTTAATTTTCTCCCTGTGCTTAAAAATCATTAAAAAACCGGCCTGAATATGCGGCGTATGATACGCCGCGGGTTGGCTAGTATGTAATATTAAAAAAGCCTTTTTTTCTTTCTCCTTTCACTTTGTCTCCTGTTAAAGCAGCCACTTGACAATAAGCACACAGTTGTGAATGCAAGTGAAACAATTTCTTATGTTTAGGACACTTTACCATAAGTGTTGGGTCTTGATTTTTAAATTGTTTTTAAATTTCTTTTTTAAGCAATTAATAGAACAAGAATTTAACTAGAAAACAGCCTAATTAAATGAAAAAGGAAGTGAGAGTGATGTAGCAGTCATTCAATTTTATATGCCTCCTTATAATATTTATGGCAGCAGGACAAAGATAAATCACTCTTTATTCAACAAATGGTGCCTCAATACATTAGGAGGAAGACTCCTCTACCAGGCAGTGAATGTCTTCAGCATCGTGATTGCATGTGTATGAAGTTTATTACACAGAGGTGTATTCATTAATGCAAATTTACAATGGTGTTTGTGATTTAGAAAAAGTCAGTTGTGTAGAATGGTGCACACACTAGACTTTGTCAATCTGATTTTATTTTTTTGGCATACTTATTTTATTATTTTTTTTTTTTTGCACATATTTCCTTGCTAGAATCAATGCAAGCCTTTATAAAGGAGGCCCCATGTCTGCAATTATTGTAGACACTAGCTGTGGCCATACCTTTTAATTTCTGTGCTTTTCTTGTTACTTAACTGTCTGATGATACGGTGGAATAAAGAACGTTTATTAAAAACCATAATAATCCAAACTGCATTTCCTTAATATAAAAGCTTAACTCAGTCTGTTGTCTGTGCATATCCAAAGCTTCCTTCATACTATCTGTACAAGTTTCTTTCCATGTGGACTCACACTTTTACATTTATGGTTGAGCTTATTTCTATATATTTCAAATAGAACATTAAATATGAAATTTAATATAGAATTTAAATTATACATATTTATAATTTCTGTGGTGAGATACTTTTTAAAGGCATAACCATTGCTTCTTGTAGTTATTTGCCTATTTAAAACATCTACATTTATTAAAAAGAGGTAATTAACTTTTGCATGGCAAATGTCACAGTAGCAATATACCTGGAGGTAATGTGGTAAAGGCGGATATTTCTGGTGATACAGGTTGTGGATAGAAATCAGCCACCTGGTTAAAGTTCTGTTCATGAAGGAAATTCAAATGGACAGATGTTTTTAAGTTTGCTCATTTACTGTTGCAGTCCTCTTTCTGATTTGATGTGATATTTTGAATGCTTTTTTAAATTTAAAAAATTAAAATTTAAAACTTGCTTTGATGTGATGTGTTTATGTATTTTTAGTGTTTTCCCTCTTTCAAATTTGCCTGACTGAAACTGTAAATACTGTCAATGGTAAAACTGACTCCTCTGCTATACAGCTGGCTACTGGGAATGGGAAAAACAATCCATCACAGCCGGCACAAGAGTCCATAATGATTAAATGAGCCATTCTACTAACCATTGAAAATGGAAGTTTAATTAGCTTGAAATAGAATTGCTTGTTAATAAAACACCTTAGTTTTATTAAAAAAACACCAGTGCTGCTATAAATTTGCAACGTGCCTCTAAAACATAATTAAATTGCTTTGCAAAATTAATAGGGTTCACATTTCAGTGTAGAGTTGCTGGAATCGTGCTTAGTATTGAAGATGTTTGCATGGTTTAGTGTAATAAAATGGAAAAGTCCCATCACTTTTTCAAGGCAAAGCACCTTTTGTTATTGCCACTTTTAACCTGTATTGAAATTAAATCAGCAATAAAACTGCCAAAAACTGGGTAGAGGCAGGGTACCGTTTATATCACAGCATTCTGAATTTAACGTATTCTGCGTCAAGAAGGTAGCCATGTAAGACACAGATTAATTGTGGGAAGCACAGCTTGTTGACTGCTGAAGCTCTTTAAAGTGGGGTCTTTAAAGCATTGTAATAAAAGGAAAATCAGAATTATGATTTTCCATTTACTCTAATAAGAAGGTCCTAGCATTAAACAACAGTCACAGTTCTCGGGTTTAAGTGTGAATGAGATAGAATCAGAGGCAAAATCATTCTTTTAGAGTACCTAAAGCGCATTTAGAAAAACTGCTTGTAGATCAAAGTGCAGAATAGTGGGACTGGAGAAAAATCAAAAACTACATTGTGGAGAGGTAAGTTTTTACTGATGAATATAACAAGAAAAACATTTGAGGTAACTGAAAGGCAGAAGTGGAAGTGAAGTGCAAAAACATTTGTAAAGTACTGCAGTTTTGCATAGTGTATCTGCAGTAACACAATGCCAAAATTAGTGCAGGTAAAATAAACCACCTTCCTTTGTCAGTTGAATATTAGCCTTTGCCTTCAAATATGACCTTTTGTCAATAAATTTCAATTATATTTGAATAGTGATTGATCTGACAACCCTACTATTTAGAGTAAATGATTGTTAATGTCTGGCTTATGATTAGGTTCATTTAGCTAGCTAACTTGCCCTTAGGAATGGTCTTAAAGTGCCACTATGATGCTGATGTAGTATTATGTTGGGAATTACTCCGACCCTTTCCATATTGATATGTGCTCACATTTCATCCAACCTTTTATGAAACATTTTCTTTTGATTGGACCAATATATCAGTTATGTTTTTTTTTGCTATTGGCCAGACTAAATAAGACAGAACTTATTAAACTGATAGGTAAATGTTTTCTGCATTTTGCAAAACGTTATTGTTTATAAAAATGTCACAGAATTGTGGTCAGGTAGGGCAGACATTTACCATTAAAAATGTATTTCCCAGCTTGATATATTGACATATATACATACACATACAATGGATTCAAAAAGTATTCAGACCCCTTCACTTTTTGCACACTTTGTGTTGTAGATTTAATTTTAAATGTATATATTTGTCATTTTTTTCTATTTGTCTACATTCAATAACCCATAATGACAAAGTAAAACAAAGTGTTCAGAAAGGTTTGTAGAAAGAAGAAAGAATCTTTCATACACATTCATATTCTTACCCTTTGCTGTTGCACTGCAAATTATTCTAAGATGCATCCTGTTTTCTTTAATTACCCTTGAGTTATGTCCATTTTGTTGAGATATATCCATAACTTGATTGGAGTTCTCCGGTGGCTATTTGGATTGATTGGACATAATTTAGAAAGGCATATACCTTTGTCTATAAGGTCCCATAATTCACACTGCAATTTAGGACAAAAAACAAATCAATGAAGTCCACACCTCTACTCTAAAGTTGTGGTGAGGCATACATCAGAGCAACAGTATAAAACCATTTTTAAAGTTTTGTTTAGTTGTTAGTTAGTTGAAGCACAGTAGCCTCTTTGATTGTGAAATGGAGGAAGTTTGGAATCACCAGGACTCTTCTTAGAATTTGCTGTCCCGCTAAACTCAGGAACTAGGTAAGAAGGACTACGGTGAAGGAGGTGATAAAAATCCCAGTGCTCACTCTTAACAGAGCTCAGAAGCCCCATGCTGAGATGGGAGAACCATCTCAACAGCAATCCCATCAATAAGGTGTTTTTGGTAGAGTGGTTAGACCAAGGAATCCCAACTCCAGTACTGGAGCACTACTGTGGTTGCAGGTTTTCATTATAACCCTATTCTTAATTAGTGACCAATTTTTGCTGCTAATTAACTCTTTTGCTCTATTAACTCTTGAGTACAATAACATCTTGTAGCCATATTAGCATTCTAGTACTGTAGTTGGAGACTCCTTGTGTAGACAAAAGCTTCAGTAAAAGGCATATGGCAGTTTAAAGGATGCAGAGAACATGAAAAAATGATTCTCTGGTCTGATGAGACAAAAATTGAGCTCTTTGTGTAGAACCCAAAGCACCTTGTCTGGTGGAAACCAGGCACTACTCACCACCTGTCCGATACTATCTCTGTGCTGAAGCGTGGTGGTGAACAGCATCAAGCTTTGGAGGAGCTTATCATTGGCAGAGACAGGTAGACTGGTCAGAATTGAAGGAATGCAGTCAAATACCCAACAGTACTTAAAGAAAACCTGCTTCAGAATGCACATGACCTTGGGCTGAGATGGCAGTTCATCCTATATAGCACAACAGTAACCTGAAGCATACAGCCAAGGCAACACTGGAGTGGCTTTGAGACAAGTCTCTAACTGGCCTTTGAGTGGCCCAGCCAAATCCCAAAGTTAAATCCCATAGAATATCTGTGAAGAGATCTGAAGATGACAGTTTACAGACACTTCCCATTCAGTCTAACAGTCTGAGAGGATATTCCAGGAAGAATGGGATAAACTGGCCAAATCCAGGTGTGTAGATCTTGTAGAGACTTACCAAAAAGACTCCAAGCTGTAATTGCTGCTGAGGGGGTGTCTACAAATTACTAATTTTAGGGTCTGACTGTTTATATGAATGACGTTTTTGATTTTTAATAAATTCACATACCTTTCTGAAAACATGTTTTCACTTTATCTTATGGGTTATTGAGTGTAGATTGATGGGCAAAAATGGTAAATATATCCATGTAAAATTTAAATATCAAACAAAATAAAATGTGCAGAACGTGGCTGGCATCTTAAATTCGCAACTTGTACCATTGACTCTGTGAGATTCTGTGTGGAAATGTGCCTGTTAAACCCTATTCAACTTTGTGTGAAGAGGAAGATTGTAAATGTAGCTCTAAACTTATTTGGAAACCAGTGAAGCTATTTAAAATCTGTTTATATATGGTCATATTTTTGTTCTATTAATAGTCCTTGTTGACATGTTTTAAATTAACTGTAGAACAGTAAGTGAACAGTTTGGGTCTCCTCACTGTAAAGCGTTACAATTCATATTACAGAAAAAAACCTAGATAAATTAAGTTTGTAATGGAGATTGCATACATAGATCTGTTTCACTTTCATTACATGATCTTCTATACAAACTACCTCTCTTTATGTATTTTTTGCTTTATTGTGGTTTGAGTTTGTTGAATTAAGAGCAATTTCAGTCCTAAAATGTACAGTCTATCATCAATTGTATTTTTTCCTCTTAACTTTTCAATTGTGCAGGTGCAGTGGAGCTCTGGGAGTTGGCTGAAGATGAAGCCTTGATTGTCAGCAAGTTCTGCAAATATGAACACGATGATATTGTGACACAAGTAAGTCCCATATTTGGTGGGACACATGCTGTCAGTGGCAGCTTAGATTGCAGGTCAGTTCTAAGTTCTTTAGTTACACTCTGAAAATGTCATTTTTTAGTAACTTAAACATTTACATTGATTAGTTTTCTATGCGGATTGGCTTTAAAGCAGATTCTGTTACTTGCGTGATTAAGAAAATCTTAGAGGTAAGAGTAAATGTCCAAAGTACTTCACATTTATTAGTTTCAGAAGGAATTAATTAATACCAAAACTTTGGAAGTCACATTCTTTTTCTTCCTAGTGTTCTTTAAGGTGTGGTTTTGGAAACATTATTCTGTGACTGTGTGTGTCATATGGAAGTAAAGGTCTGTGATATGGTTTGCATATTTGTAGCAAGAGATCCACAAAGGGAGAGAATGAGTCACATATCTTAAAATAGTTTTTTATTCCAAAGCTTTCGACAACCTGCCAGGTGTCATCATCAGAGGAAAATGATTAGACATACAGGAATCAAAGGCTGGTGAAGGGTGGGGATGGAGGGGGAGGTTATAAGTGTGGAAGGTGGATTAGTAAGGTGGGGTTTGGTAGGTGATGGGTCATAAAGTCTTTTTTTTATTTAGATCTTCTTACAGAATATTATATCCTGCCTGGATATATTTCTGGATCAATGCCCAGATCATCTTATGGGGTTAAAAACACCAAATCAGAGCTTCCTTGCTACCCTAGTCCCACAGCACAGATAAAGAACCAGCCATGCCTTTCACACACAAGCCTAAAACACAGTACTGCTAAAACCTGCAGCAAGACCCCATAATCTTTTCCTACTAAGTTTTTCAACTGCCTCTGGCCTGTGCTCTATAACCTTTCTGCTAGTCTAGTGCCCATGAAAGGGTTACTTTTAGGAAAGTTTCATAACTTCAAGGGGAAATACCCAGATTTTCAATTCCCAGGAGGTGAGTAGCTCTTCAGCTTCTCTCAGCCAACATCTCATGACAATCATGAGCCTTTCTAATAAGAGTATAGACCTTGTATAGTTTGTATACTGTCCACTCCATTTCAACAGCCTCGTTAGCACCCATTTAAAATATGTTTAAAAAAAAGTTGCACAGGCTCTTGCATAGGCATGTATCATCTTGTAGCATTTTTCAATTTAGTTTGCCAATTTTGTAACATAGCCATCTTCTAGTTCCTTCTTAACAGAGATGATTACCATGTCTAATGTGACATCTGTTATCTCTCTTACAAATATATAGTGCCAGTTTAATAAAAGACTTTCATTCAGCTGACCAGTTAGCTTCATTTGGGCTTTATCAGGTTCATATGACTGACAAATATATGGCAAAAGCATCCTTATTATTCAGTTGTGGCATTCCAACCAATCTGTTATCACCTTAATTAAACCTCGGTTGGTTTATTTTATGATAAGCCTGTTGCACAGTCTTCTAATGGCAGATGTGAATGGAAGTGACATGCAAACCTAATTTTTTGCATACTTGGCTTCAATCTTTTGTGCCAATTTCCATTCTATTTTAGCCATTTTATTTTTTCTGAGAGTATGAATTAATATATTTTTCTAATATACATAATAAGAAGGTGACAGTAGGTAGTATGCATATTATGCAACACATTATCCTCTTGTTCATGCAGACCCTGCAGTTATGAAATGCTATCTAATTTCTGTCTCCTCTGTGAGCTTTTAATAGAGGTAAATGCTTCTGATATATTTTGACAGTTTTATCCCAATCAAGGTGGTTCGTCGTGTAGTGGGTGCTGGGGTAAATTAATGAATGATGCTATTATAAGCTTATTAATATACCTTTTAATTAGATGGGGTACTAGTACATCATGCATAAAATAAAAAACAGCTTTTGACAGCTTTTTAATATTGAGATTGAGCCCAAACTTTAATTTGAGCAAAAACAACACTATGGTGAATCAGAAATAAATAATTAAATTAATACTGGTTGAGTCAAAATTATGTTAACACTAATGGTACTGCTATGTATATACTTGTACAGTGATCCCTCGCTATATCACGCTTCGACTTTTGCGGCTTAACTCTATCGCGATTTTTTTCTCATACACGCTTATGTCACTGCGCATGCGCTTTCTGAGAACTTTTATCTAAGCCCCACGATGGCTCCTAAATGTGCTACTTTTTCTAAGCCTTCTGACAATAAAACTAAGCTCCGGAGGAAGATGCTTACTATACAGGAGAAGGTGAAACTCTTGGATATGATCAAAGATGGCAATACCCTACAAAAGCCTCCTCACGCATATGAAAAGACAGCCTATCAAGATGTTCTTCAGCCGTGCACCCAGACACCCACTGCCTACTCCTAGTACTCCTTCGGTGGAAGAGGTTAACGATGCACCTGCTGAAGATACTGCACCACCTGAAGACTCTCCTACTGAGGTCGTGCCTTCATAAGTTAGTGGTTGTGTGTAAAAACTGTGTGTGTGTGTAATTAAATGTACAGTACAGTAATCTACTATATAAAAGCGGTCAGGATTGTCCTTCCATCCCGTGAGTGCAAAGCATAGCGGTATTCCGCTTATCACAGACTTGCTACTTGCGGCTTGTGGTACGAAGAGACGTGATGTGAGCAGAGTTCTGGTGCTCCCATCGTTCCCTTGCTTTTGTGCGCGATGCGCTGGAAAAATAGACAAAATTATGTCTCTGGAAATAATTAATGTTGATAGAGTACAAATGCCTCACCACGTAGTAAATATCGGGGGAGATGGTGCTTGCTTATTCTCATCTATAGCTTATTTAGTGCATGAAACTCTGCCTTTAGCGGTACAGATTCGGGCTGACATTGTACGACTTTGGACAGGCACTCGAGGGGATAAAAAAACTTTTCGGGAGATGTTATGAATGGGTACTTTGATGTTCTCATTCCCTACACTTACATGCCTGATGTACACATGGAGCGCATACAAATTGAGGATAAAAGTCGGTCGCCTTAAAAGGCGGATGAGCCTAGTAATATGATATTAGTAAAGTCTAATATGTCTTATTTTCTCTTATTTTGTCTAATATATTGGGTAATATGAGTGTAATGGTGACTAAAGGGTGTTATTTCTTGTCTAGAGGGCTCTAATAATGTTAAACGTATTTAGAAGGTCGTAAACAGGTTTTCTGTCCTCTAACTGCGAAAATATTCGATTTATAAATAAAGAATCCTGCTTCGCGGAAATTCATTTATCACGGTAGAGTCTGGAACGGATTAACCGTGATAAACGTGGGTTCACTGTATACAATTTTTGTGGACAATTTATGTGGCACATATGGTAGTTGTGTTGAACATGATGGTGAACAGGTTGAGACATTCCTGTAAATCATCTTGCACATACAAAGTATGTTTTGTGAATAAATTGTTTCCACCATTCAAATATTAACATATTTTGGCTCCCCCTGTACATTAATTATAAAAAATAAAAGTACACATCCCAGAAGACTGAAATCTGCTTAAGATGACAAGACAATAGCTTCTCCCTTGCATACCTTGTTTTGTGCAATGAATTACCTTTTACACTTTACTGTGCTGTTGTCTTCCTTAGTATAGGATTTACCCCAGAACTCACTATTTTGTCTCAATACATAATATAAATAAAAAATACGGCCTATATTTTTATTTGAATGCATCTTTTGATTTTTCTTTTGAAAATTAGATAGCAAATATGTGTTATTTTAATCTACAGTAACTTAATTTTTATAGTTGATGTTGATGAGATAGTTAAGTCTACTTAACTATCAGAGAAATCAAATATTCAAATGTCTTAAGTGTCTTTCAGTTAAAGTTAGAAATAAAAATATTAACGTCTCCTCTCCTCACAAGAAATGTGATTTTTGTATATTTCATTTTGTTATGGAACTCTTTAACTTCAGTCTGTAGTATGAATCGTGTTTTATTAAATCCATAAAACAGGTGCAAAAATAATTTAGTGGATAAACAGATAGCAATTGGGTGCTGCTTTTTTATGATAATGCTGGGTGTTCTCCATTTTTTCCTTTGTCAAATTATTGGGTTGCATTTGTACATTTTGCTCCATTCTTATAAACAGTTAATTGTGATACCAGAAGGTCCAAATATGAATGCAGCCACTAGCACAATGTAAACATGAGCAAGTTCCCTCGTCCCCTTGTGTCTCCAGGAAACCCTGTGATTACTAGTCCTCCTGTGACCTTGAGCTGGTGTCCTTATCTGCTTGTTTCCTTCAAATAGGAGTGTGAGATTTTAAGATACTCATCAATAACCCTGATTAAGGCCTTATGTTCTTTAGAGGAGATGACAAAACACTAATGCTACTTGTGCCATTTTGAGCATTTCCTGTCCCTGAATTGTGCTTTGGCTTTTACTTTTTTTCCAAAAACTGTGCATATATGTGCTTCTTATCAATTTAAAATACAAAATATTTATAGCAAGGTTGTTATTTTTACTTTTTAGTGTTAAAGTTTGGGATCTAACACAAGAAACAGTAATAAACAGTTATGCTGGTAGGTGCTAACACCTTTTCCTGATTTTAGTCAGTTTTATTTCTTATTGATTAATCATTTATGTTTTTAAATATCTTTTCTTTTTTGCCCCCAGCTCATTCAAGAGCTGTAACATGTGTGACTTCACATCCCTCTGATGAATCACTGTTTTTGTCTTGTGGGCAGGTAATTTTATTTTTTGTTTGTTTGTGTACTGACAGTTGAAGAAGGAACATATGATAGTATGTAACATAGAATGAGAATTGACAGATCGACCATTGCTATAATGACTAAATGTTTTTCTTGTAGGATTCCAGATTACTTCTGTGGGACAGAAGAAAGCCTAAACCAGCCTTACGAATTGGTATGTGAATCATACTTGCTATTTGTTGATATTTAACTTAGGGATAATGTTTAGCTTTGTTTTCTATAGAAGTGGTTTCTTTATAATTTCTTGTGACTGTTACTAACCATTTCACAAGATTCAGAAAGACAAAATAAAACTTGAGAGATGGGTAGGAGGCAGTGTTTAATTTGATTTGTTTCACTGAAAACCACTTTTAGCCAATTCATAGTAATGTTTTCTTTACCACGTGAGACTGATGTCAAGTATTATTCTTTTATATAAACCTACAGGATGTCAAAATAAACAACCTTGCTTATCTATTTTTATTTATTTATTTATTTTACATTTCTTAAATGTTTTCCTTTCTCCCCCCAGACACTGGCCCTTCTAATTGTTCTCCTACCTCACTGGCATGGCATCCACAAAAAAGTAATCTTTTTGCATATGGTAAGAAAAACAGCTAGCTAATATATTTCTGGCAATACTTTTGTGACACCACAGATACTGGTAATAAATACTCTGACAGTGCAGAGTTGCCAGGACCCAGAGCATATCCGTTATTCTTATGAACTATTTTTAGTACAAATGTAGTTTCAGGATTTATTTAGGTAAATTAATGTATTTCTGGATAAACCAGGGTGCAGTATTCTTGATTAGAAGGAAATGACAATAACACAAGCATTGCTGTGTGTAAACAGATTGGCAAGACAGACAATGCTGTGGCTGTGCATTCAGTTGTGAGAAGAAAATGCAGCTGCCTTGTTTTCTAATAAGTAATTTTATGGTTTTTTCAGAGACAGCTTCAGATTGATGGTAAAGGTTTTTGTAAGTTGTACTCGTTCTTGCCACTGTTTGTGGTTAAATTGTTACTGGTATAACAAATACAAAGCAGTAATAAACAATTCAGATCATTTTAATGTGAGTCAAAGTAAAAAGGCAAACTCTCCCTACATGTCCTGACCCCACCCTGTGACGATTTTATAGTGAGAGATAAATATAGGCGGATTCTGAGCTTGCAGAAGAGGGTCCAGCAACCCACTGCTGGGCCAGAAGTAAAAAGTCAAAGTAAAGGTCAAGAAAGAAATCAAGCCTACCATGTCACCCACTAGCTGAGTGCCACATACCTACCTTTTATTTGAAGAAATTATTGACGTGCTTTTTTATTGGCGGGGGGGTGGGGGTTCATAATGTGAAGAGGCCAAGTTGTATCCAGTTGTCAAACGAAGAGGTCACTGTTAGCATTAATGTAGCCTGAATATTAGATCCTCTCCTGAAGAAAAATAATAATATATTTTGTTTATATAGTGCTTTTTCCATGCTCCATGAAAGTAGAACAGAGAAAGCAGATGTAGGAGAATAAGGATTTGGGGTAAGAACAGAATATCAATAAAGATGATCAAGAAAAGAATTAGAAACAGAAGACCAAAAGAGGAAACGGAGGGAAAGTTTCAAAATATGAAGGAATATTCATGGAGCATTTGAAGAACAATGATAGTGGTGTGATCAAGTATGTAAACATGTAGGAGAATCTTTATTTTTAATAAAATAAAAAAAATTAAAAGTGAAAATAAACAACTAAATTACAGTTATTTGATTATGACCTCAGGGAATTTTGGTCCTCTGTTTGTAATTAATTTTAATACCAGGTTTGTAGTATCCGCTAATTTTATTTACTAAAGAAGCATTAAAGGTGTTTTCTTCCCCAGGACAATGCTGTTTGTGCAGCTTTTGTAAGTGTATTCATGAATCTGGGGTTTCTTCCTCATTCTGATTACTGTAATGAATTCAGATGGTGCCCATAGTCCTTTTCATAGCACATTTCTGCTTTAAAAAATTAAATTTACCTCTCTTCCTGCAGGAAATGAAATTGGCACAGTTGCTCTGAAGGAATTTCAAAATCCAGAAGCTTTTGAAATGGTGGAAGCTCATACTCGCTCAGTCCAGGGTCTAATCTATTCACTGCACAGGTAAGTTGGTTTGTGTTGTTCTTAGAGCTCCTATATAACAGGTTTTGTTTTTCTGATCATGTATCGCGATTGCATTTAGCATTTAAAATGTGTATCAATTTTTATAAACAAAAGGTTATAAACTGTTGTCTTTAAAATACATTTAAGTAAAGTATAAAACATACCAAATTGTGTTTATTCTATGTAGCAAATTTATTTTATTTTTTATTTTTTTGTTTTGTTTTTAATTAACAGCTCCCCTCTTCTGGCTTCCATTAGTGATGATTGCTCAGTTGTCGTTTTAGATTCTAAACTGCAGGAAGTGTAAGTAGAAAGTAACTATTATTCTATTTTAGGCATAGATATTTAACATCTAGTGAGTATTTCTCAAGTCAAAGTTATTTCATCACAAACATGGTGTGTGTATATATATATATATATATATATATATATATATATATATATATATATATATATATATTTTTTCTACAGATTTAAAAATGTATCTTGCCCACATCCATGTGAAGAAATAACTTCAACTTGAACAATACAGAACTTATCCTTTTATAGTTCTTTTCTGGCTTGTTGTGTATTATAATAAACTGGAAAAAGTATACTTGGTTTTTAAATTCATATAAAATACAATAACCTTCACAAACCAGATTAATTCAATTCAGAGCCAGAACCTCTTCAAGCAGCTTTGGGCACAGCTTTAGGCACAAGACATAAACAAGATGTGGATGCAGCACTGTTTTATCAAAGTGCTATATTTAAAACATGATTATATGAATTAAGATTATTTGCTGTGGGTTTGATTGTTTCTATTGTCTGGTTAGTGTGATATTTCACATCAATAAAATGTGTCCTAAAGGTGAAATTTCATGACACTACAGTATATGTCTGCCTCTGTATTATGGATATTTCACACATTTGCTATTTCAGTTTCAGAGACAGAACACATCAAGATTTTGTTCGTGGTGCATCCTGGTCTCCTGTCAACCAGTCTATTCTCACGACAGTAAGCTGGGATCACCAGGTTCTGCACCATGCAGTACACAGTGGGAGTGAAAACTTAGAAGACACAAGACCTTCTGGAACTTCTCCACAAACACAAGAATAGATTCCTTTACGTTATTGCATATCAATTCAGATTTGTTTAAAGTGAAGAAAAATACAGCAGAGTTGTATATCATGCAGCATCAAAGTAAGATTCCATAGACAGTGAATCTAATGCTGTACAAGTTGACATTTTTTTTGTATCCCCAGTGCTGACTTGCTATTTCAATAATGATTTATAGCATTGGAGCACAGAGCACATGGTTCTTCCATCGATACAGCACGACAGTAAATTTACCAAAGCATCAGTTATATGAAAAATAAAAACTTTGTTTTGAATTTTCTGTGTGTGAATTTTTTTTTTCTTTTTAATTATTATGAGCATGTTTTCTAGACTTGAATGCTTATACTTGCATATTTATTTGAGATGAGAATATTATAATTATACTTAGCAGTTGCTGGGTGAAAAACACTCAATGCAAATTTAAAATTACGATGGCAGTTTTGTTACAAGTTTGCATGTCAACTTTTATGAAGTAGCCTATGGCAAGTGTTGGAGACTTTTAAGTGTGTAATTTGAGTATTAATATGGATACAATAATGAATTTGTGTTTCATTTAAATAGCCAAAAAAATGTTCTTTGATTTAAATTAAGGAAATAGAAGGATGAAAAATTAAGTAGCTGTGCCAGTTTTCTCTTATGTGAGTGAGAAGAACCACTGTCCACATGAGACCCAAGTGCTTTTTGTGAAATTGTGCATTGTAAGTAGAAGTACTTCATCTGAGTCTGTTGTTCTTTGGATTGCTTGTCTTTTACTGTTCGAGTGCCCGTATTTTAAGATTTTAACAAAAGTCCCCATATACAGAAAATGTATTCTAACAGTTAGAAACTCAATACATTTTGGTAAATTTTCAGTTAAATACAGCATTTTTAAATCAATTAACATGAACATACATGTAAGGGTGTGGTTATGTAACAATAATTTAAGATGGAAAATTCCAGAAAAGCAAAGAGAATCTAAGGTAGTTCTTATTGTTTACATCCTGCCACACTAGAGTTTTATGTGGCTCTTAAAAATTTCAGGCCAGGTCTCTGCTTGCATTCACACACTCAGTGCAGGGATTAGAAAAGAGGGAGAATGCATTCACTTCACACTGTTGCAACTAATGTGGCAACATGTCCATCAAATGGTGAGCAACACTCTCTTAGGCAGCCAGCATTCAATAGAATTAATCGTGGGTTTTTTTCCTCTATTAATAAGTCTCCGAAATCTTCAGGAATAGATCTGTGGCCCTGTTCAGGACATCACGCCAAAGAGAAGCCTGAAGAAAAGAGGAAGCTGACCAGTAACAGTTGACTGTGTTCTCTGGAGCCCAGAGGTGTTGCAGGTTGCGAGTTTGTTTTCGGCTAATCCAACATGGACTCTTTTTTTTTTTTTTTTTTTTTGTAGCGTTTTTTTAATGCAAAAGATATTTTGTCAGATGTGGGGTGGAGCTGTGTGATGTGCTGCATGTTCTCTTTGGGTGAACCAAGTAAAGAGTTTTCCCTGCTGGTCACAATGCCATGTGTACACACACACATTGTTGATGATGGAGTTGCGTTTTTATTCTAGGACAGGATTCATCACCATTAAAGCTATTGCCGCACATTCACTTTCACTGCACACACTTGGAGTTTATTGGAAACAAAGCTTCCTAGGCATTGTTGTCTTGATCTTCAAGTAATGGTTTAGATTATAAAAGGCAAACAAACCATTTAGCACTCAGAATTGGCGGTGGTTTGGGATGTTGATTACATTAGAAGTTGCTAGTAAAAGATTAGTTTAATAGCTGACTTGCATAAAGAGACACTTCATTCAAACATTTTTGACCTAAAAATTAACTTTTTATTCCTTTAAATATGTTTTATAATTATTGAATGTTAAATAATATCTATAAAGAGACAACTTACTTTCCATGTACATGGTTCTGCATTAACCCCTATTAAAACCCTATTTACTAGAGTATATCCTTAGGTTTGTACGTATGTCCATATATATAAAACACATATATAACACATTACTTGCATATGTTTTGTGTCTGGAATGTGTATTCTCACATGGCATTCACAATATCACAATACACTTCTTCTGTATTCCAGAGTCATTGCTTTTTAACACCGTTCTGAATCCTCTGATTCTATATATAATATTTCTGAGCACATAAATGTCTATGTGCTTTCACAAAAGAAAAAAATCCTATGTGCATCTCAAAATGACACAAAAGTCATCAGAAAAAAGGCAGGACCTATATATTATATTTAAAAGGAAGCACTTTTTGATAATAGTGAGACAAGCTCTCCTGGCCATCATTGACAGTTACTGACAGCAACCTCAAAATTTCCAGACCTTATGACTTCATGATTTACAGCACATTTACACATATTCGGTGTTTGTGTTTTGTTTTTTTCCTTCTCTTCCCCAGCTTTTTCAAGTCTCTCCTGTTTTGTGACTGCAGTGTATGCTGCTCATCTGTCTCATTCTAGCACTGGCAGCACATCACCTCCTCAGTTTTGCTGTTGATGGATGAGGGTGATGGGCTTTTTCGTTCCAGGTCTCACTGTAAAGGACATGCCATACGCCTGCTTTGGTTTATTAGTTGAAACAGGGCTAGGAATAAAAAAAAATAAACTGTTAAACATGCTTATAACTGTATAATGCACAGAAACTAGACTATTAACATTTGGTCCCAAAAACTCAACATCAGCTAATGACAGGGATAAATGCAATGGGCAGCATTAGGTTTGGACCCTGGTTTAGTTCCAGACCATCCCTTGATTTTTTTCATGTTCAATTCCATTTGCTTCCACAGTCCAAAGATCATGCAACATTTGTGACTGGTGATATTAAACCAGATTAGTGTTAGTGAGTGTGAACGTTAATATGTGCCCTCTTGTGCACCCCATAGTAATTTTCAGGTCCCATGACAACTCTGGTGTTGGCTGAACACTGAAAACTAAAGTTGTCTATTATGAAATATGCAATAAATTAACTATTGTGAATGGTATGAGTTAGGATATGCATATCTGAAGGAAACCAGGCACACCATACATGGATGCCCAATCTGTCAACAAAAGCTACAACACCTTATTTATTTTCATGAGACAAATGTACTTAATACAGTTTATTCATATAGTGCTTTTTCCATGCTCAAGGTGCTACACAGAGTCTAATAAAGAAACTAAGTATATGTAACATTGGATACAAATGTTTCATAAATAGAACTCTAAAACAGATACAGATATACAAAAGCATTAAGTAGAATAAAAGACAATAAACCAGAGTAAAATATTAAATTCAATACTAAAAGAAAAGCCTAGCAATAACATCATTTGTGATATAACACACACACATTATACTGAACATCTGGACTATACTTCTGACATATCTTATATGTCCTTATATTCAATCTCTATTCGCCTTTTCGTTATTTGTCCGAGTAATAATTTCTCTTTCTTTGAGCTATTGCAATGTTTACTTTCTTTGTTTTGACACTGTCGTTTTTTTCTGCTTTCATATTCTGTATCTTACTCTGCATGTGTTTCTACGAGTCTTTTGAATTCCAGTTTTCATTATCTTTAACCTGCTGTGAATGTGTTTGGCCCCCTTATTTTTTAACCTCTTTATGCCGTTTTACTTTGTTTTCTACTCTGTCTTTTATTTCTGACCTCTCTTTATCCTGCTTTTGTTTCAATGACACCTGGTCCATGGTGATTACTTTCCCTTTTTCAAGTAATAATTTCCGTGTATTTGCGCTCCTGCAATCTTTACTTTCTTTTTTTTATACTTTGTACTTTTCCTACTTTCATATTCTTTAACTTTCTCCACATATGTATCACGCCAACTTTTTTTTTTGAGCCTTTCGAATTCAACTGCTTTCATAATCTCTAACTTGCTCTGTATGTGTATAGCGCCAACGTCCGGATTGGACGTGCTTTTTTTCAGTTCCACTTGTTCCGGGCTGATAATTACTTTCCTTATTTTCTGCATTTGCACCTAGATTATTCTTTTTCTTTTTTGTCTCTCCAATGCTTTTAAGTCTGTTTTCTCCGTGCTGCTTTCTTCTTCGCTTAGTCGTCTACGTTTCATTTATAACGTATTGTCCTTATACACTTCATATGCACTGAGAGTCCTGGATCTGTGTGTGCTCAAAGCCAAAACACGACTAAGTGTGTTGCTGGCTGCCCTTGCTCTTATTTATTTGTAAATGGGGCGTTTCTTGCGAGAATCTCATGTTCTACGTTCTCGCGAGACGGTCCTGGGTCAATCTCTTGGCACAAAGTCTCATGTTTAAGGTCCCCGCGAGACGCTTCATGGCCAATCTCTTTAGCTTCGCGGGTCTTTTAAGTGTCTTCCATGATCTTATAAGATCACGTATTGTCACCCTACTGTTTCTCTTCAGGAATTTTTTTTTTTTTTTATAATGGAGAGATGAATGGAGTCAGCTGATCTCATTAATTTTGGGAGGTCATTCTGCAGTACAGGTGCTAAAAAGCTGAAGGCTCTGTCACCCATAGAGTGCAGGTTAGTATGGGGTACAAGACTGCCAGAATCAGAGGTCCTTAGTGGGCAAACAGGAGCATAGTGGTGTAGAATGTCAGTGATGTAGTCAAGTGTGAGGCAATTTAAAGCTTTGTTGGCTGCTAATAGAATTTTTTTTATTCAATCCTGTAAGACACAGGGAGCCAGTGAAGATGAAGCAGGATGGGTGTTATGTGTTCGCTGTTGCTGGTTCGTGTAAGAACTCTTGCAGCAGAGTTTTAAATCAACCTGAGCTGTAATATAAGATTAGAAGTGGCACCTGCCAGTAGAGAGTTACAATAATCAATGCAAGATGTGATAAAAACATGGACAAGTTTCTCAGCATTTAGAAAAGGAGAGAAATGAGTGAAAACAGGATATGTTACGGATGTATTCCTCCAGTATTAGCTGCAATTTATGATCTTGATGCCCTTTTGATTCTCTGCTGGTGTAAGCCTTTTGATCGTTTTGCCTTTCTTTCTTTGGTGTTTTGAATTTTTTGCTTTGTTCTTTGGATTTCACACTTTTGTTTTTGTCTTTGTTTGGATTATTTCTGAGTTTTTGTTAAATAAAGATTATTGTTCTTTAGCTTCTTTGGAGCCGGAGTTTCATGGTTCCCCTCTCCCATTTATGCAATTTTTAAGTATTTGGCCCTTTTCTTTGGTGTGCAGGTTACAAAGCCTGTTCTTGAGTGGAATTTATGGCTCAGCCTATTCATTTGAGTACTGAGGGATAGTTTTTATGTGGAAGCCATTTTAGAGTTGGACTCCTGAATATCATAACAAAGACAAGCAATAACAGCCACATTACCAAATGTTATTCGCTATAGATCTTACTTCCATTTACAGGCATGTTATTGAGAGCAACAGCTCTCTTATTATCGAAGCCAGAGGTTCATAGGTGTGTTTTTGTGATTTTTATCATTTTTTTATTGTTTTTGAGCTTCTGCAAAGTTTTAATTTCCCTTTTGGAGCAAGTAAATCTATCTATCTACATGAACCTTCTCTTTATGCTCTTACTTTACAAATCACGATCTTCTAGCTCAAATTCTCTCATGGCTTGTCAAAGGTCATGAATCCACGCTGTGACACGCTCTCAGTTGGCCGTTGCCTTCTCGTGCTGCTTGTGAAGAGCTGTCTGCCAACTGCCACATAACTCAGTAATGGTAAGTGATTTGTAACACCATAATGTCTTATTTCATTGAAGAGGTGTTCCCTTACATCTGTCGATTTTCCTTTTTTTATTGTAAAATATTACTTTTTAGATGTTTATTGTAATTGTTTTATTAAGTTATTATTTATTATCATGGTTGCTTATTATTTAGTATCTTTGTGCAACGTGTTTTTCTCCAATGTGTTTTGTACTTTGTGGATGGAACCCCCAGGAGGCGGGGACACGCTGATGTCACTGCTGAAGGACCGCCCTCTGCCTTTTTATTCTGAAACATTGAGTAGATCCTTCAGTTGTTCATTGCTGTTTCGTTGAATGCATTTCCTTTGTAAGTATTGCTTTTACGGGTTTCTGAATTCTTGCTTGTTTTGTGGAATTTTTTTGCCTTTTTTTTGCATTTTTGCAAACTTTTGTGCATCTTGCAGTCATAGAAATAAATATCCTTATTTGTAAAGATTCTGTTTTGGGATTTTCATTCCTAAGAAAAGTTAGTTTGGTTCCTTTCCCTAGAAGCGCAATTTTGTGTGTTTTGTACAGTTTGGAACTGTAGCCTCCTTGCATTATGTTTATCCTTGGAAAATCAAGTCAAAAACATTGAATTTTTTTCAACAAAAATGTTACATGCAACAGAAACGGGTAAATACAAAAACGCCAGCATAAATACAGTAGGAAAGCAATGTTTAGTGTCCACTGTTTTACTGATGCAGATTTAGTGCATGTCCTTCATGTGATATGTTTTGAGATGGTCATTAACATACAGCCTGACGTTGCAATCAGGACAGTAGAAGTGTGTTTCTTTGCAGACTTATTTTTTTTTTTGTTGCTAGCACATGTGATGGTAGAATAGCAGTACCTGATCTGCACAATTGACGTGCCTCTTGTGTCATTGAAGGCTACCACATTTCCTCTGATGTGAACATTGACGATTGCTGCACTGCGAGCAGTGCTTAGGTGCAAACTTCTTTCTTGTCCTTGTCCTTGCACTTGAACGCAACCATTTTGCATTTTTTCCCACACAGCTATTGTCACATCACAGTGAAGCGACATATGACTGAAGTCACCAGGCTTATCACAGTGGTTCAGTCATATAGTGCCGTATACATCCATCTCACTATCCATGTCAACGACTGACAACTAATTCACATTATCATAACCATTGGTCAGTTCGAGCAATGGTTCAGTTTCATTTGGTTCTAAAACTGGTTTTAAGGCGTTTCATTTGCCATTGTGTTTTTGGTAGAAGTCTCTATCCTACTCATATATATTGATGAGTTACCATAGACTTACCATGAAGTGGCAAAAATGCATAGAAATATTCAGGTTTTTTTGCAGCATAATATTATTTCAACCACTAGATGACAGCAGAATACTGTGCAGGGAGTTATTCTGGTTTAACAATGGCATCATTGCACTCACTTCCACTCTGACTCAGACCTCTCTGTATTAGCATATAATTCCCAAGCCCAAGTCACACTCTGGGTTAATGGCAAAGATCTTAAAGGGGTTATTTGGAACTTTACAAGCCTGGGATGAGGCCAATTCTAGGCAGGCTGGAAAGGCCAGTCCTGGCATTTGAAGCTTTTAGGAGGCCTCACATCCTCGTCACCATAGAAGTGCATTCCATTCATAACACTTTATTAAAAATCCTTTTGAGGGACTCCACCATAGTTTTAATTTTTAGTCTTTCAGAGGGTTCCAAAAAGGTTAATTGGTGGGTCCCAGATCCCAAGTACCCCCTTGTATTTTGCACATTGTTCTAATGGGTTGATATCACATCTGCCTTAAGGATTTAGTATTGACTTTCTCTATTAGAAAATTGACATGTGCTTTCCAATTATACATGGACCTGTAAAAAGCAAGGCCACCCATTCATCACTGTTAAAGGTAAGTCCTTTATATTAATTTTTGCCCCTGTTTTCTATTTTTTTTTTTTTTCTCTTTTTATTTTCTTCAAATTAATCCATCATTGTTATAAAGATTTCTTTTGCTTTGCTGTATACAAGACAGGGGTTGACTGTGATTCCCCTCTCTAGTTGGACATTTTGAGTATATTTTGGGACATTTCAGAGTATATTTTTGAACTTGGAGAGTTAAGCACATTTTAGCCCGGTGTAGAAGCTAGACTGCCTTTTGGATTCTGGGTTGCCTGCTTTAATGGCATTTTTGGAAACTTCACACCACATTGGCTATTTGTTGTGAGTAATGACAACACTGCCCTAGAATTTTAATGGATGCTTCCCAAGGTAACCTATTGTTTGATTAATGGCTTCGATCCATGACAGTCCCAGGTAGGGGAAAACAAAACTGAAACTTGTGTAAAATCTCTTTGTGGTGCATTGGCCAAATTATATAGTGGTTCATTGTTGCATTTCTCATTTTTTCTCTGATGAATATATTTTTCTCATCGTGAAATCAAACTTTGACCCGATGCTTTCGTCTCTCTTTATAATTTGTCTTTGCTTTTTATGGCTCCAAGAAAATAGCAGAATAAATTTCTTCTTGGCTCAAATAGACAGTAACCCCATTATTTTCAGCAACCTCCCACCTTTCAGATAAGTTTTATAGAGCAGTAAAGTAAGCAAAGTTGAAATTCTGTACATGTTCTATTCAAGAAGACCTAAAGCTCAGATAATTGGATCAGTTGCATTAACATCAGTATATCGTACCACATGTTGCCATTATGAGCTTGAAATTGTTCATGCAATCCCATATTCCACAGAACTGCTAGATTGAGCATCAAGAATCTTGACTTTCACTTTTGAATCCGAAATGACATTGGCCTGGAAATTTACAGGAATTTCCTGCCTATATACAATGCCTAAACATTGGTTAGCCTGCCCGTATGAATGAGGCTGTAGAGACAGCATTTGAATGGCTACTTTGGCAGTTTGAATGTGAGGCCTGTAGATGGCAGTCTAACGACGCTGTCACACCATGAAGATATTCAGCTAATGTGTTTCAGGTTTTGCCACTGTTGTAAATTATTGTCCGTACCTTATACAGGATTTTAATGGTTAAGAGGACTGCATTATTCCCAGATGTCAGGCCCCTTATTATCCATCCGTGGCACAGTCCTCCAAACATGATGGAGGAAGCTTTTTTGTACCTTCAGATGAGCTGTCAGATTCTCAACAGGATACATGTCATCTGCTTGTGAGGTTTTCATGAATGCTGTTCCCCCAGGGAGTGTCATCGGGAAGTGTAGCTCCATGCCTTAAATGCCAGCCTCGCCCTACATGCACATTCTTTGTTTCTGCTGTAACAGTACATTCGTAGCAGCAGTTTTGTTTATTTGTGTGACAGTAACGGAGGTGAGTCTACACTCATTACATTAACTTGAAATGATGACGTCTAGACCATCAAACCCATATTAAAGATGTGATTCTGAAGCTTTTGCCTTGGCAACAAGCAACCTTATTTTAAATAATACCAATCATGATAAAGTATTTTACCAGGGCAAATATTTCTTTTTCAAATGGAGCACAGCAAGATCAAGTGACTCGCTCAGGTTTGTACAATAACTTAAAGAAACATGAACTGACCAGGCAGTCTTGGGATATGAGCTCTTGATTGAACTGATCCCTGGACAGATACTTAACTGTTATAGTACAGGTCTTTCCTGTCCCAGAAGGTGCTCAACTACCCCTTAAACCTGTGCCCTCATCTTTACATGATTGTCCAGGTTACGTGTCTCACCTTATCATCTCTTCTCTCCTACCAGGACAGGTTTGTGGCAGAAGCAGCACTTCAGAGGAGACCACCTTATCAGCTGTGCTTCTGATCTTTGTCTCAGGATCAGTAAAAATTAGGGCATGGTGGTTTAGTGGTATAAGGAGTACATCAGGTAAGCTGGTTGTTTGTTTTTCTATTTTATAAAATGGAGATCTGGATTATAATACATTTGTGTTTTCACAGTATTCTGAACATGTAACAATAATGTTACTAGTAGTGCCAGATGCCAATAGCAGTCCCCAAACTCAGTCCTGGCACCTCCAACTGGCTACACGTATGGGTTCTACACACATTCAGGACCTGTTTCCTGAATCTAACTGAACTAATCCACATACAAATGTGTTATCTTTGTTTGAGGTGGTGCAGTGGTTTTAGAGATGCTTTTTCATATCTCTAGAGTCTTGTGCTGCATTTCAATGTTCTCCTTTTGCTGAAGTTTGTTTTTCCTCCACAACCAAAAGACATGCCTCTATAATTCATTTCATCATGTAAGTATGAGTTTATATTGTACATACAATAAGTGTGCCCTGTGATGGACTGGTTGTCCATCTAAGTTTCCACCTTGTGCCAATTGTTGCAGGAGTGGGCATGGGCACTTTCCTAAAAGGGATTGCATGGATACTTGTTTCTTTAGAGCTGTGTTTACAAAGCAGAAACCTGACTGGGTTGCCAGCTCACCTGAGGGCACACTCGTACACACAACACACTCCCTCATACTAGGGCAGCAGTTTGCTGTTTCCTCATTTCTTAATTTAATGAGAAACTGAGCCAACTGGCAACACTAAAATGACATGCTGGGAGCATGTGGGTGTGTGCATGAGGGTGCCCTGGGATGACCCATTTCTACACTTCCCTAAGTGGGTTCAGAAACCGATAATGTTAAAGACAAAATACTGTAGTTTGTTTTACCTGTCTACGGTACTTAATAATCGATGGTCTTTTTCTTTTCCAGCCTTTTCACATATATTTCAGCCACTGTGTCCATTATTAAAAAAGCTGCCAGACTGGGAGCAAAATGGTTTGAATGCGAGTACAAAAGCAGCTCCTGTTCAGGACACACAAGCTTGTTGCTGGTCATTTTTAAAAGAAACTAAATTCCATTATTTGAAACCTTTTCAAGCTGGGAACCAACCAGGAAAAGTCGCAAAGCTATTGTAGGGCATTCTCATAAGACCATTTAAAGGTGCCAATTATTGTAACTTGCATGTCTTGCTGGAGTCAAGATAATGGACGGGATTGGTTTTGAAACAAAAATGAAAAAAGAGTACAAGTGAGCCTGACATACTAAAAGATCTGGCACAAACCACTGATCCATCCATTCTCAGTACTTGCCAATCATAGTAGGCTACTTTCAGACTTTCTGAGGACTACTTCAGGCTTTAAGTCCAGCAAACTGACTAATAACCAAAAAAAAATAATGGGAAATCATTGGTGTCATTTCCTAGAGGAGGATATAAAAGCAGAGCTTGGCATCTTGGATATAAAAGCAGAGCTTGGTTTATTCATCCATGCATTTTATGAACCCTAAGAGGCTGTTGGAGCTATTGAGCAAGTGTTAGGATCTTGATAGCACATCAACCCCTTGCAGGTTACAAATTCACATGACAGATTAGAGGTGCTTACCTTAATATATTTTTGGGAGAAAACCTTCATAAACATAAAGCTTCCACAACCAGCGCCAGGAGCTAAACCAGGTTCTCCTGAACAACTGCTGGCCACCACATTCAAATTTAGCAGTCAGACTGTTTACCGTATGCCCCCCACCTATGCCATAATCATATTGTCACCCTTAACCTTTATCAAGGAAAGCAGCTGCATGTTGGGATAGTTTAAATTCAAAGTAATTAAAGGACAGGTATTAGTAGGCTTCATTTATGATAACTAGTTTAAAACTACTTTGTTTTCCTATCTGTTTAAATAAACCAGTGTCTTTATGTGAACTCATTCTATAATTAACAGCATTTATGAACATTACAAATGATTATCTATGCACTTGTTACAATGCTCTGAACCTGCACTCACTGAAGGGAGCTTTACAAAACTAAGCTGAACTGAGTTGAACACGTGCTAATGGCAGTACTCACTGCGCCCATGTTTCAGCCATCTTACTTTGTCCTTCTCAAGCAGCACAAGTGTGGAAAGTTCCCACGAAGGAGTAATTAGTTTTTACCCTGCAGGTAATTTTAAAATGAATTCACTTAAGTTAAAGTACTAAGAAGAAAAGCAGTATCTTTTTAGCAAACATAATTTGAGCCCTGGTGAAGTTTTTCAGAGGTACCAAATCCTAATAGAAGCCATCTTAACAGCACAAATGGAGTCTGGGAATGCAGGAAATCATGGAATTCAGGAGGGTCGTTAGTGAAAGTAGAATTGTAAACAGGCTATGTCCATAACTGTTCCTACATGGTGACTTCATGTTGTTTCACACATCCTAGCTCTATGCAGTGTGCCATCTGCAGTATTAACAAGTGGAGTGTTGGAGGTACGTTAATTAGCAACTGCAAGTAAGAATTATACTGTGCCTTGTCCCTGTGACAGTATTGACCCTGTAAACCTATAAACCACAGATTTAATGTGGAGATTTACAAGACATGTGGTTGACTGAATAATACCGCACTGTTTGTGGCTCCACTGTTGTCCCCTCTTCCATTTCATGGAATGCAGTATTGATGCTTTATCTATCCATCCATCTGTTCATGCATTATTAGATCCCCAAATAATGTGGAACTCTGCCTAGGGGGACACTCTATGCACAAGGAGTTCATCCTTTGCACCCTTTACCTCGGTCACTGCTCATATCTCCTTGTGAACTCAACTGTGATTCAGAAATCTTCATTTTCTAACCCACATAATGAGGTCAGGGCAGGTTCAGAGCACGCACTAATACAGGAATGTTGCAGCACCCAAAACGTTAAGAACCACCTCGTGACCTCAGATTAGGACCTGAGTGCAGCCGTGCAATAGGTGACACCTCAGCACAACACTAGCTGGAATGGAACAATGTGAGTTTTTTTTTTTTTTACAGTGTCTGGAGGGCCAATCCCACCACCAACCCCCAAGTTCTTCCTGCAAGTTGGAGGACCCACTTGCAGGGCTGGATGCAGGTTAACGTCGTACTCAGGATAACTGCAGGTTAAGGGCCTTGCTCAAGGGCCGAATGAAGTAGAGTCACTTTCAAGGCAGCCAGTTCTGAAGCTGTTAACCTGAAGGAAGACCTGAGGCAAGCAGTCCAATTCTACACCAAGAAGGGGAACAGTTGCTAATGCATTCTTCCCTGTCCTCCAAAGTTCTAGAGTGCTTGGAAGCCAACCGAAGTCCCACCGCTTCTAGAACCTATACAATGTAAACTGACTGATCACCAGAAGAAGCTAGTCATTTTTGGACAAGAGATGGTGCTTCTGCTTTGTGCACTGCAGAACTCTGATATGATGTGCCACGTGGGTGAAGCCATTTAACCCCTTCAGTATTTCAACTATTTATTTTTACTTTTCTTTCAATTAAATGGAGTCCTCACCACGGAGGTGCCCCAACACTTCATTTTATTTGGTTTCATAGTTTGACAGAATCCACTTTAATAAATAGATAAATGTCAGTGTATATGTCCATCCAGTTGCTATTTCTCTGTTATTTGAAATGTTGGCGCATCACAAGCATTTTTGGTAATAAAATGCATTTCATTTGTCATTCCAACAGATGGCGCATCACAGATATTTTTATTAATAAAACATTAACACTGCTTTTATGAATCCCATACCAAATGGCTTATAACAGAGACATATGCATTGCATGATGCACTGCAAACGTTAGCGCTAAAGTGTTTGTTTATGACTTAGATTTCAACCAGTCTTAAACTGGTGGCACAGTTAGTATTTATATTTATATAGATTTTTTTTCATTTAACTGTATCATCATGAAACCCATCAGCTGTATACTGCTGTAAAAACCTTGTGTTGAGTAATCATTGGATGTTGAGGATCAAAGACTGACCTCTAGAGCCATGAGCTATCACTGTTAACAAACCCTGTAACATGCTATTACGACTAAAGCCTTGTAATGCTCTGTTTATTTTTGGTTTTTCACTTTACTCCATAACTGTTGCCCTCATGACGATTTGTTGTCAGTTTGTTATTTTAAACTGATTTATCCATATTTGTGTTGCCCTGATTTTGCAGGAACATGGCCATCATTAGGATTAGTCCTCTCATGGTGATGGCTACTTAACACACCTGCTGCCATAGCCACTTATATGCTATTATTCATGTGCTTAATCCCTTTTGTACATTTTTGTCAGGTTTGTTCACTCTGTGTCTATCTCTTTAGAAGATTTTGGACTTACGGTAAGTATTTTGTGCCTTTCTAGACAACTTTAGATTAAGCTTCTTGGGTATGTGACTGTTGAACTGATACTTACGTAAGTGCCATTTGAGTACGTTTATGTTATGTTAAATTGATAGAAACACTTAGGCTTTACTTAGTTGTCCATATATAGAGTAAAACACACAGTTAAATAGATCATGGAAGATTCTACCTTTACAAGCTAACATGTAAATGAAATATTCTAACTTTTTTTCTTGTCTTCTAGAGTAGAATATAATTTTTTTGCTTATTAATATTTTTTGTTGTTTTTATTTATTTTTAAATGTATAACAATGCCATTGTTGCATTACCATTATGAATTGTGTATATTTTTTGTTCTCGTTTTTCAAGTTGAAGGTCATGTTGTTTTTTGTTGCTGGGCTGCTTGCCGGTCAAGTGACAGGTAATGTCTGTTTAAGTTGGCTTCCTGCAGCTGCAGCCTCTTTGCATGTTTCAAACCTCATTTTATTTTGGGTTAGGCATTGCTTTTAGTTCATTTTGATCTTCAACATCTGCTGTTAGGCAGTGTGGTGTAGTGGTTAAGGCTTTGAACTTCAAACCTTAAGATTGTTTGTTCAAATCTCGCTACTGACACTGTGTGATCCTGAGCAAGTCACTTGTCCTGCCTGAGCTCCAATTGGAAAACCAAAAGAAATGTAACCAATTGTATCATAAATGTTGTAAGTCGCCTTTGATAAAGGTGTCAGACAAATAAGAAAATGTAATGTAATGCCGTTGTCTTTTGACTATAGATTTTGTAACTTCATTTTTTTTTTGGCTGCTAGATAATTTGCCTTTCTTTTTATGAACCCAGCCTGATTTCTTTGACTATGACTTTTGCCAGCTCCTTTGTATTCAATTCATTTCCTGGTTCATTTCTGCAAAGTGCATAAATTTTTTATCTAAGGTGTACACTACAATGTTAATCTTAGACATTAAGCACTTGGAATCTCTTCACTAAGTTTTACAGCTTTGCAAATGTGTTTATTGTATTAGTTCCTTTTAAATTAATTAAAGTAAACAGAATCTGATAATATTGCTTTAACATGATGTTATTGTACAATGTGTAACACACACACACACATATATATATATATATATATATATATACTAGCAGAATACCCGCTTCGCAGCGGAGAAGTAGTGTGTTAAAGAAGTTATGAAAAGAAAAGCAAACATTTTAAAAATAACGTAAGATGATTGTTAATGTAATTGTTTTGTCATTGATATGAGTGTTGTTGTCATATCTATCTATTTATATATATATATATATATATATATATATATATATATATATATATATATATATATATATATATATATATATATATCAAAATAGCTGCGATTGGCAGCGAGAAGTAAAAAGAAAAGGAAACATTTTAATAATAACGTAACATGATTGACAATGTAATTGTTTTGTAATTGTCATGAGTGTTGCTGGCATATATATATATATATATATATATATATATATATATACATATACACACATACATATATATACATATACATATATATACACATACTGTATATATACACACACACATATATACATACTGTATATACAACATATACATATCTACATATATACTGTATATACACATATATATACAAATCTACATATATATATTAGGTGGGACTCGATTAAAAAATTAATCCAATTAATTAGAGGCTGTGTAAGAATTAATCTTGATTAATCGTATGTAATCGACACGAATTTGCCCCAAATCGCAAATGTTTTTTTTTTATTTAAAACGGTTTTAGTGGGCTTACAGAATCAAATAATAGACATGGACATGAATATTGTAAACTGAAGCTGTTTTAATTTCTGAAAAAAAAGCTTTTAAACTGCATTTGAATTCAAAACAGAAACAAAAATATCATCCCTGGTTAAAATTGGGCAGACTTAAAAATAAAGTGGTAGTTTAAGTACTTTAAGTACATTTTCAGAATAGTATTGTCTTTAAATAATAATAACCAAAATTTCACCATAAAGTGCAGTTTTTCTTCTTAAAAAATAAGTCAGAAACATAAAAGGTAATTTGACCAGCTTACTCTTTAAACTCTGAGTAACATTAGCCAAAATTATTTTGTACATTAGGCTAAAACAGTGTGATCATTGAACATTTTGTAATTAGATGTATTTAGAATTACTAACGGTCACGGAAGTCCAATGATCCCCAGTAAGAGCCACAAAGTCCGCTTTCTGTAATGCATCTAATTTTGCTTGCTTTTCAGTGTGCACAAAACCATGCTTTTATCAAGGCTTCGCTGGTAGTCGAAATGATCAGTCGTAGGAACGCGCTTTATTCCGACTCTAACATTTTTGTAGCTGTGATGTGTGCATCAGTGTAATGGATGTACCAGGAAATCATGCATTGACAAAAGTTCCCGCTTGCTTGGAATTGAAAGTGTGATTAAATGCGTTATTTTTAACGCGTTATGGAGTACATGCATCGAAGCTTCTCAACTGTGCTTGTGCTAAGAAAGGGAAAATTTTAAAAATAACGTAACATGATTCTGCGTTAACCTAATATTTTTCATACGTCCCAAACCAAGGAGATGGGAAGGTAAAATGAATCGGTAGCGCGTACATAGTCAGTACATCCCTCTCGAATCGAACCTCGAATGTCGGCGTTAGAGGCTTAAGACTCTACAATTGCGCCACCGCTTGTCTATGCTAAAGTATGTATTGTAGATCGGGCTATAGATATACATTTATATATATACCCGTGTATCGCAGTGGAGAAGTAGAAGTTATGAAAAGAAAAGGGAACATTTTAAAAATAACGTAACATGATTGTCAATATACAGTAATTGTTTTGTGAGTGTTATTGAATGTTGCTGTCATCAAGGATTTGATTATCATTATTTCTTTCAATCAGGCTCGTATTTGTACGATGTGTTCAAGTTACATTCCGTGTTTGTCAATCGCTGTAAAGATAAGAGGTTTCATTCATCGATTAGTTCCTTACTGCATCAATAAACAGCTCGTCTTCCTTTTTATCTGTGATGTGACAAACTGCATGCACGGGTTTTTTTTACGCTGTCTTCCTTTAGCGGACATTGACTTTTTCCACCGTGTGCTTTGTTTCCACAGTAGCTGCATTTATGAATATGCTTATCAGACGCTTCATATTTTTGCTGCCTTTTCAATTGTGTAATTCGGTTTTGTTCAGCTCTTTGGAACTGTTGCTTTTATCTGTGCACTGCATCAGTTCACGTGAGCCACTCGTGTACTTGCATCGAAGGTTCCCAGCTGTGCTGGTGCCATCTCGCTATGTCCATAGCTTTATTTAATGTTACCTTAGTCCTGGCACTTAAAACTTTCTCTGGCAGTTTCGCTGAGTTTGTGTCAAACACCACCCTGACCATCTCATCTTCCTCTCCATAAGCACAGTCCTTCACCCGTGAATATTTACCCGTGGCAGTTTGCTATTGGATTGCCGCTGACGGATGGCCTTATATGGGCAGGCACTAAATTACAAACGCCAGCGCAGCCTGTCTATGAACTTAATTTAAAGTGTAGGTTTACATCGTGCTTTGTTTCAAGTAGCAGAACTCGCTTCTTATTGTTTCGCTGCCTTCTCAATTATATAATGCATGTTTTCTTGAGCGCTTTTTGAGGTCTTCCTGGTTTTCTATGTACTGCGTGATTACGTGGGAGGCGTGATGATGTCACACGAAACTCCGCCCCACGGCGTTGAAGCTCATCTCCATTACAGTAAATGGAGAAAACTGCTTCCAGTTATGACCATTACGCGTAGAATTTCGATATAAAACCTGTCCAACTTTTGTAAGGAAGCTGTAAGGAATCAACCTGCCAAATTTCAGCCTTCCACCCACACGGGAAGTTGGAGAATTAGTGATGAGTCAGTGAGTGAGTCAGTGAGTGAGTGAGGGCTTTGCCTTTTATTAGTATATATATATATATATATATATATATATATATATATATATATATATATATATATATATATATATATAAAATATATATATATATATATATAAAATATATGGCAGTGGTCTCCTGGTGGCATCCCTGCTTGGACACCCACAGGGGTTCATGGGAATTGGAGTCCTGAAGTGCAGCCCTGGATGCTGGAAGGGGGCACTATTGAGGGAAGTGTTCTTTTAATGTTTTTGAGCAGTATATATACTGTTTGCTTCACTCACCAAACTCCCTGGGCCGGCGCTATGCGCTAGCCTCTTTGAGGTTCAGCCACTCGTTGTTACCTATGCATATTAGAACTAACTATTTTACTTTACAGCGAGTAATTAACCATATTAAAAATAGTAAAACATAATAATTTGAAAGTAAGTTATGTTTCATGTTAGATTAGAGGTATTCGTTGCGTTATAAAATTTCGTTCTGTTTGGACTTGAAATTAACACGCAAATACTTTTTAAACTTACACTTTTACTGTAAAACTTCAGTCAAAACAATTTTTTAAATTTAATTTTCATCAATATCGCATTGAATTTTGATTCTGTGTTTGGACTTACGTCGTGACAACGCAACGTATAACTGCCCGTGAGTGAATTTACTTTCTTTCTAATAAATAAATTGATTTTTTCTAATGTTTGTCTCTGTGATTTGTTTTATTTGCAAAAGCTGTTCTAACAGGAAACTGTAAACGTTTTAATATTAATGGCAAATCAAGATCTCCTTTGTTGTCTAAAGTTATCCCCTGAAGATATACTAAATTACCTTTCTTAGATACATCCTTCTTTCAAAAGTAATTCGGGCGGTGGAAGACCATACACTGTTAACGGTTGTAGATATTCTTTGGAATATTGTAAGGTGATGTTTTCATCTTCCGCACGATCACCATCAACTGTTTCAGCATAGTCTATTGATATGCATTTAATCAATTTGCCCTGTAACCGATCGACAATTTTCGCGTTAATTCATTCGACTTCATTGTTTCGCGGTGCTAGAATTGCCCTTGTACTCATTTCTTCATGATAACCCTTCGGGATGAAATTCTTCAATAAGATTTGGACATAATAAGTCTTCTTTTATTGGGAACTTAAACTGAGGAAAATGTAAAAATCTATAAGAACTGAGAGAGCAGGAACTGTGTCTGAGAAAAGCATTCACACGAATGAGAGGGGAGAGGGCCATGTGTGTGGTTGAATAAGGAGGACGGGACTTGAAAAAAATCTTATGGCCAAAGTTTTATCTCGTGCGACTTGAAATTATCTCTTTCAAAAAGTCTTGTCTCAGGATTTCCTTTTATTATATATACATGAGGTGCGATCCAAAAGTTTCCGGAATACATTTATTTAAAAGCATACACACCAAATAACAATGGTGAACAGTTCCTTCAAAATAGTCACCCGCTGAGTTGATACACCAATCCCAGCGAGATTTCAACCTTTCGAGGCATTTCTGGAAGTTGTTTTTTGTCAGTGTGTTCAAGACATTGGTTGTTACCTCTTGGATCTCCTCCATGTCTCAAATCTGCGTCCCTTGAGCCTCATTTTCATCTTGGGAAATAAAAAAAAAATCAGACGGCGCTAAATCAGAGGAGTACGGAGGGTGGGGAACGGCAGTAAACTTTGTAGAAGCCAAAAATTCGTGCACAATCAGAGATGTGTGAGCTGGTGCATTGTCGTGATGCAAAAGAAATGACTTCTCAGCCCACATCTGAGGACGTGTTCGGCGAATTCGATTTCGCAAACGCCTTAGAACATCCCTGTAGAATGCTCCATTCACCATCTGTCCTTGTGGCACAAATTCCTTGTAGATGACATCCTTTACATCAAAGAAGCAAATGAGCATTTACTTGGTGTTGCTGTGAACTTGTCGAGCTTTTTTGGGTCTTTTAAATCATTCATTTTCACGAACAACCCTTCACAGACACAACCAAAGTTTAAACAAGAACTGCTCCTTGAAAAACAACTGCGCTGACATTATAACGCGTGATAACAGCTCCAAAGGACAACTTGAACTGCTATCTAGCGGCGAATGATATAACCAAACCATTCTGGCTGCAGAATAAATGCATTCCAGGAACTTTTGGATCACACCTTGTGTGTATATAATAAATAAATATAATATATATATATATATATATATATATATATATATATATATATATATATATATATATATATATATATATATATATGAACACTACCAATAGCTTATATATAATCTCTTAAAAACAATTTGCTCTGAGTCACATGAATTTAAGGATAAGGGAACACCATTCTCCCAAATATAAGTGCGTTAAATGTAACCGTAACCACATTAATGAACTTAACTTCCTCTCATTAAGTGAGGCTGACTTGCCTCTTGGCTTGTCTGCTATTCTACTTTCTCTATCTGCTGTCTTTCTTTTCTCTTTCTGCCTATTCTGTCTCATTTAACACCTGACATTTGCTTTGATAATTATATTTTCCAAATTGTGTCTTCTTCAGCCAGTTTTGACTGACATTAGCTGCTTTGCCTCCATCTGTTGCAATCATCCATTTACTCATGGCAACTTACAAAGTAATCTGAGCATTAATTTTCAAAGAATTTCCTGAGTTAGAAACTTCTTATTAGACGTGAACTTGGACAAAGGATCATATTATGGAACACTTAAGTAAAAGAATGAAGTTGACCAACTAGAGCAGGGGTCCTCAGTCATGGTCCTGAAGGCTCACAGTGGCTGCAGGTTTTTGCTCCAACCCAATTGCTTAATAAGAAGTACTTATTGCTCAAGTAACACTTCTGCTTCTCTTTAGTTGACTCACTTGTTAAGATTTTGAACCCTTTTTGCTTACTTTAGTCTTAAACAGCTGTATTCTTGGTTATTAGCAATAACATGCAAATTACAAAAAAGACCAGCATTTCTCCATTTAGCTTGTTACCATTTACACTCATACGTATTTATCATGCACTATTAGGTTTAATTAAATATTTGGAAGGAAAGTGAAGAGAAAAAAGTGAAGGACTGAGAATTACTCATCCATTTTAGCCTTCAAATCATTTGGATGATATCCTTAGAAAGGGGAAGAAAATCCAGGATATGCGAATTACCTGACATAGCAGAGTTAAAGCAGTAACAAGCCACAAAATTAAAATTATTGGCAAGAATTGCTTTCTAATTAAGCAACCGGGTTAGAACAAAAACCTGCAGCCACTGTATGACTCTGACTCAGGACCCCTGAACTACAGCAACAGAAGGTACATTGCAAACCAAGATATACATACTAGTTGTTCACATTCATTCATTGGTCCAAGTAGAATTCTAAATTGTAGCAATGTATATATTTCTAATTGTAATGGTTGTGATGCATTTAATCTGTAATAAGGATATGATCCTCAATACTTTGATTACTGAACAGATTATCTGTCTGAAACCTGGCACCAGTCTCATGATTTTGACTTGCTAAACCAGTCTGCTTCTCTTGGCTCTATTTATTTTTGAGTATGCTGTCAGAATTAAGTGTGGAGGTGGCTTTGTTGCTATTCATCTCATAGCTGATGTTGTCTAATCTTTAGCATCACTGAGCACTTAATGCTTTTTTTAACATAATGGCTCTCTCAATCGCTGTATTTCTAATCCATTGTGCTTCTGGAGAAAGTGATAATTATCTAAAGTGTGATGTGCTTATTTTTTGTTTAACAGAAGGGTCATCGTGGTGTCATAATGTTCATCCTGGCCTTCTCTCCGCCTGACCACAATCTATGTGGAGTTTACAGGCATGCTCCAAGTCTCTATTTTTCTCCAATTTTCTCCATTTTTATTCCAACATCCTACAAAAAAGTTGCTGTTAAGCTGTCAGTTCTAAATTAACCCTGTCGGAGCAAATGTTTGCAAGTGTGTTCCTGTAACATACCGGCATGCTGAGCTGGAGTTCATTCCTAACTTATGTCCAGTTCTTTTAAAGACATTTTTGTTTTAAACCATCCCTTTGAACCAGATGATCAAGACAACGCGTTTTGTCAAAAGGAGGCATTTCTGTGTTGACATTCAGATTTAATCCTCCCTGACCAAAAGGAAAGAGTGTATGATGCCAAATCACTTAAATTTAATTTAAAACAGTCTTATTTAAGCTAAAATTTAGATGCCACTCTTTTTTTTTTTTTTGCAAATTGCTCTGATTGTTAGTCATCCTGTGACTGTACTTTGAATTGAGTGCTGCCATTTTGTTGCTTATTCGACATGGGTGCCCCCATATTGTTGTCATTTGCCATGGTGGTTGTCAGTCATGTAACCCGTAATGTATAGTGTTAAGATCATGTCTTAGTTTTTGTCATTTTTTATTGGTGTGTGTGTTTTCTGTAATTCTGTTCCAATCACTTCTTCAACTACAAGTGTGACCTGAAGTGCCCTAGTTGAACCAACTGTAGGCCACAGTTCCTTGCTGAAGCATTAGTTTAGATTAGAAATGGATTATATAGATATAGATTAGATTTACAAGCAGTGCAACTCTTCAATTCCACCCTAGGTAAACGTTAACATTATTCAAAGTTATTGTCTGTTTTTATTTTTTTTTTATTTTTTTTATTACTCTTTAATTTAATATCGTTTTTTGTATCAGTATGCTGCTGCTGGATTATGTGAATTTCCCCTTGGGATTAATAAAGTGTCTGTCTGTCTGTCTATTAGCTATTTCTTGCTGCTGTTCAGATCCTTTTTTGTGTTTCCTTTCCTTAGTTAATCTTCAAATAGTCATTTGTGTTTCTTCTGCTTTGCTCACTGGTTTTTCTCATGGATTTTCAGACTTATTTTGGTTATTTTCACACTTTATTTATTTCCTGTCTTATCTGTCTTGTTATGAATTGGCATTTCCTCCAGAGAAACTCCAATTAAGCTAGGGAGCAGGCCAGAATTTCACTTGGATTACCCAGCAGAGGCTGCTGGCTTCAGCTGGAGCAGGTGCAAAAACCAAGAGCTGACAAAACAACTATAAATATTTCAAAATAAAGCAAAAGCTTCTACAAGGAGGATGTCACCATCAACCTGTGCACAAAAAGGGCAACAAAGAATTCTTCTACATCAGAGATTTATTATAGGAATATCAAAAATACAAAGAAAAGCTCAAAAAAGAGGCACGATGGAGTTGCCTAAAAAGTAATCCACAGTAAACAAAGTCCAAATCAAAATTCAGAATCAATCCATCCATCCATCCATTATCCAACCCGCTATATCCTAGCTATATGGTCATGGGGGTCTGCTGGAGCCAATCCCAGCCAACACAGGGCGCAAGGCAGGGAACAAACCCCAGACAGGGCACCGGCCCACCGCAGGGCACACATACCCACACACCAAGCACACACTACGGACAATTTAGGACCGCCAATGCACCCAACCTGCATTGGACTGTGGGAGGAAACCGGAGCACCCGAAATTCTTAAATATGAAGAAAAAAATAATCAAAAATACAGACAATCCAATGCCAGAAACAACAAAACCAACAAAAAATGAGCAATGAAATTTCGTTGGAATGAATATGGAGAAAATACGCCATGTGATTCACCATGTCTAAAGGCAGTCACGCTAGGACAGCTCTGTAGCTGCTATTCTGTGTCTGTTAAACAGTAAACCAAGTGCAAAGCAATTGGTTGTCCTCTGCAGGATCAGGGTCACAGCATACCATGCTTGTCGCACAGTGTTTAACATTTAACAGTGGGCTTTGATATGCTCTTCCTCACACTCTCCTGATCTCTCTTCTCCAGACTGCGCTTGCTACAACGGTGGCTCCAAGCTGCTGGCGCTCTTCTAATCTGAAGATGGGAGCTAAAGCAGGTCGATTGCCTGTGCCATGGCTCCTAACAGCTCCCATTTTGAGTGAAGACTTGAGACTGTACCTGCCTTCTCTATACAGTAATAAAGTATTTTCCTTGAAAAACAAGACTCACCCTCCTGTCTCTCAATGTAACTCTGTTAACTAAGCTTCACAATACTTGTATAAAAAAACAGCGTTTCTTAAACTTTAAAACATACTTAATTTGAAAGTGAGACGTTAGATGTAACTTTTTTTTAATAGAAATACAGGTATGAAAATGAAGAATGAAAACAAGATTCCAAAATGCTTTTGCCATGTCATTTTTCTTCATTGCAGAATTAAATTTTTCCAAAATTGCTCATTTTTCTTCTGGTGTAAACTGATGCAGTTTCTCACTTTTTCTTTGTTCATCTCAAAGAAAACTTTGAGAAGCGCTATGAAACTCTTAACAATACAGTATCTGTTCACAACACAACTACCCATGCGGACACTTGATGGAACACTGATTCAGAATCTGGCTATGTGTATGATGTTACACCTACACACTCGCGAGACTGCCCTAGACCGGAAATTTCACAATAGTCGGTCTCTCTCTTTGAGACAACCTGTTGCAGGGTTTCTGGGGCTCGGCACGGAAAGTGTAAGAGCAGCTTTAAGTACTTTTTGCATCACATTATTATCTTCAATGGCCATTGTTGGTCAAAAAATGTACATTGTACAGATATTTACATTTCATTAAAATGAGATTCATTTAACATGATATTCTATGAATGTTTGTCCAGGCCCACTAAAGGAATTCATTATTCTGAAAATTTCATTACTTCAGTTTTCGCTATAACTGGATTTAACCTGTATTTATGTACTGTATCTTTAAGTTTATATATGTCTGGAGGATGATTTGGCTTCCTTCATGTTGTTATTGAAAGTTATTCAGAATTATCGTAAGTATTGATATTTCTTAGATCTTTTTGGATTTGTTCTGAGCTTTGTTTAGTAAATTTGATAAAGGTTAGTGTATTGGGATTTGCCTGCTGCGGATTGGTTTTTTGTCAAATCCTCTTTTGTATTTTTTGTGGCTTTTCTCTATATTTTTCTCTTTCCTAATTTTTTAAAATAACCTCTCCATTTATAAAGATTCTTTGTTTGAGTTTGCCTCCACAAGTCAGAGGTTTATGGTCACCCTCTCCCTTGTAAGGGATTTTGGGACTTTCGTTACTTTTTACGCTTTCAAAGCCAGCTCTCCATTTTTAACCTGCTTCATGCCAAAGCCTAAAGGTAGTATTTGTTGGATGCCTGAATTTGGGCAACCTTATTTGACTGGTCCTGGCCTGCACTGTGGAGCCGTTTGGAAGTCTCACACCCTTTTTTTCCTATTTACAAGATAATTTGCATGCTTATTTGTAATTTGAGTACATAGTTTGTTATTTTGCACTCTTTGCTTATAATTTTATTGGATCTGTAAGACATTTTTAAAATGTGTTTCTTCAGAGAAGTTTTTTGAATGTGTTGATTGTTGTTGAAGTCTTTATTTAATCTAATAAACTAAATTAACTATTACATATTGTGGTTTCTGGGCAAGGATATTTTGGGTAAATCATGTTTAGTCACCATCTAAGTATCTCATCTCGTCTCATTTTCTGAGACAGGTGTTTTTGTTGAGGGTTACAGTTGCAGCAGGCCAAGCTGGTTAGTCCAAACTTCCCTGATGGGTATTTATGACACGCCCAAACCACCTTGAATGCTTTTATTTGATCGGTTTGATTTTTTGATCTACTCTGAGGGTCTCCCGAATTATTGAGTGTCTCACCATATCACAGTTTATTAGCCCAACCACCCTGAAAAGAAAACTCATTTCTTCCTTACCTATACTATATTATACTCACAATCTCATTCTTTCATTACACACAACTGATGACCATAGGTGCAGACAGAGATGTTGATTGACTGCTAAACTTGGAGTTTCATCTTCAGATTCACCTTCCACTTCACCCTCATGGACGAATATAGTGCCAACAAAATAGCTCCTGCTGTCAATCTCACGTTCCCTTTTTCCATAACTCGTGAAGAAGATCTCAAGATACTCAAACTACTACTAACTAAGACCAGTATTAGGATTCATATCTTTAAATTACTACGTGTGTTTCTTTTCTTGCTTTGACTGTGGAATTTACTCCTTATTTGATTTTTGTTTTGTTTTTTTTTTGGTCTGTTTTGGTTTTGGCTTTGCCTTATTTTTTGGCTTTTTGTTAATGAGCCCACTACAAGATGTTGACTACTCTTTTTAGTGTTTCCCTCAGGTTATCTCCTGGCCCTTCTTATTAATGCCCGTTTGAAATCAGGCCTACTATTTTCCATTCAAGCACTGTGCAGATCAATTATGAAATAACTGAAGCAATCTCTGTTTGGAGCACACCTATAGCTGCAAAATGGTGGAAACGTCATTTTTTTCTATCAATGAAGCCTAAATCAGCTTAAGGTTTTGGCTCGTTACTTTTCTCTCTTCTACATGTTAAAATATCACTAAAATATTTTCTTTGTGTTTTATCTCATTGCAGGTCTTTATCTGATATTGAAAATTCAGTTCTCTTTTTTATCTTATCATCATTGGACCTGTGCCATATACTTCTTACTGTGGTCTCTGACAGAATAATTAAAAAGTTAGATTTGGTGCAAGGCTATTTACTTTAACTATTGCTGGCCTATAATTTTTTTGTATAACTCAGTCCCGCACTACATAAAGTTTTATTTGATCATTTAGTTACTACAAAACCCTTCAATCTGCCAGCCTGGACTTGTTGATTATCAAAAACACTAAGTGGTTCTTTGTTGGAGACTGTCAGAATGGCCAGAATGGGCATAAACCCATTTAATCCAATCTCCAACCTGGACTGAGTTAAATGGGTTTGAGAATACATGGCTGGATGGATGTGCATGTTTGTTAAATTATTCAGCTTAGGCTGGTTGTAATTATTATTTTGTTTTCACAACTTTTGAGAAACGTGAATTATTATGCAATAAAGATAAGAGATTAGTTCATCAAATGGACAAGAATAGATATAGACAAGGAATACGGTTGAACCAGAAAATCGAGAAAGGGAGGAGCAGCCTTAGAATGCAATAGAAATTAGCCAGGACGTGACACAGGATTTTGTCAAAAGCAGATACGATATCAGAAAATAGATCAGGAGAGCAGATGTGCTGGCAAGAGTTGTGCAAAATGAAACACTGCCTTCAGTCTTTAAAAGTTACCAATGCAATTTTCTTGATTCATTAGTTTTCACAGATAGTATCTCTTTCTAAGAGAGTTAAGTTTATTAGTGATAAATTTTAACCTCTGAGATAGTCAAACTGGCCAACCTTGACATCCAAATTTGGCAGAAGAGTGAACTTACCTATTGTGATATTCATGTGTCATTTTTCCTATTATTCCTAGATTTTGTTTTTCTTTTGCCAAACTTCAGAAAAAAATTAAAGCACGTTTTGTCAATTCTTCTTAGACAAACTACCTCTTTTGTTCAGTTTAGATAAGATATCAAATTTTCAGATAATTCATTGTAGAGATATTTCCCATTTAGAGAGTGTTGGCATTATTAAAATCTACCTATATTTTTATGTTTATCCATCCATTTTCTGAGCCCCACACACACAAATTTCTTTACAACATCAATCTTAGCTGAGAAATGCCTTCTCAGTATGAGACTTAAATGAGGAACCTGTGCTAGACCAGATGCCAGTCCATTACAGGCACTTTTATGCACAGTCACTTCCACTCAATCTATTTTAAGACTCTGTTTGCCTAACATCCATGCATGTGTGATTTTGCAGGAAACTACATTACATAGGAAAACCCCATATGAACACAAAGAAAATCTGCAAAACACTAGACAATCAGTGCCTGAAACAGAGGATGAACATAAGCCCGCAAAACTGAGAGGCAGCAGTGTTAACCAGCACATTGCTGTACTTCCCTTCACCTTCTTTTTTATATCCACCCATTGTCTAACCCACTTAACCCAATTCAGGGTCATACAGCATCCGAACCTAAAGCAGGAACCAAAACTTAACATGGCCACCAGTTCTTGGAAGACACACTCACTTACACATGGCCAGTGCCGTTTCCAGTGATTCACATCTGAGATATATAAGGAAAATGTTCAGGCAGAAGAAAAGGATATGTTCAGATTTCATAAAGACATCGTCAAGGCAAGGATCCAATCCCTGTCTTTTGGAGCTTTGAGGAATTAGGGTCACCATGACTTTCATAGAGTAAAAGCTTCAGAACCTGGGACTTTGGAGATTTGATGCTGCATTGCTAACTACATCACTGAACTACTATATCACTGAACCATCCAATTCCTCCTATGCTTGCTCAAAACAGATGGATGAACTTAATCCTGAGAAGAAGAATAGTAAAAGCCTGGTTTACTGTGCCCCACATTTAACTTGAGTATTGCCTAAGCAATTAAAATTAGTAACATACAGTATCTATGTCTTTGTGGCCCTAAACATGTAATTAAACTACAGCATCACTGGGAGTTAGACCCTATCACTGGAGCATGAGGCATAACAGACATATATACCATAAGCAATATGGCAGTCAATCACACCACACACTCCAAATTAGGCAAATTCCCGTATTCAAATCTTTCACCCAGTCTTTGCCTATGTTGTCTATTCTCACCATGTCTGTGTCTTTTTCTTCCAGGTACTTCAGTTTTCCTTACACGTTCTGAAAGATGTGTGTGTTAGGTAATTGACCATTCCAAACAGTCTATGTGAAGAGCTGTGGGAGAGTGGGCACTGCAATCGGAGGTGGTTCCAGTATAGGCAAATACCTAAATGGTCAAGGGGGCACATTCTTATAATCAGTTATGAAAAGGTTAACAGCCATCTGACAAAAAACAAAGAAGGGATGTCGAGAAAAACTGGTCCAGAAATAAAAGTATGTTACGTTACAATCTTATTGTAAGAATGTTTGTTAGATTTTAGATTAGTATATGATCAGTAGCTAGTTACGATTATGTAATGTCATATATCCTATCATCTATACTAATAAAAGACAAAGCCCTCACTCACTCACTCACTCATCACTAATTCTCCAACTTCCCGTGTAAGTAGAAGGCTGAAATTTGGCAGGCTTATTCCTTACAGCTTACTTACAAAAGTTAAGCAGGTTTCATTTCAAAATTCTACGCGTAATGGTCAACAACGTCCGCCATGCTTTTTTATTCATGGCCCCATCTTCACGAAATTTGGTAGGCGGCTTCCCTACGCTAACCGAAACCAATGTACGTACTTATTTCGGTGGTATGACTCCACTGTCAGCTGCCATATTGAACTTTCCAACGTCACTAATTCTCCAACTTCCCGTGTAGGTAGAAGGCTGAAATTTGGTACTTATTTCGGTGGTATGGTGCCACTGTCAGCCACCATATTGAACTTTTCAACGGTCTTTGTTACTTATAGGCCCATCTTCAAGAAATTTGGTACGTGGGTTCCCAACACTAGCTGAATCCTACTTACGTACATATATACGTCCATAGCCTGCAGCTCGGTCACCGTGTGAGGCGGCGTTGGGTCCCCATCCCAATGCCTCCCACGTTTTTGGCTGCCTGCCTATATAAGGCTGTTCGTCACTCCAGTCTCTACATTCCCTTCCTTGCTTCGGCACGGGATTCACGTCTCCCTGCTGATAACTACAGCCATTTTATTTAATCAACGGCTTCTCCGCTGCTTTATTCTTCATTTATTACAATTATAGTTATTGTGTAGGTATTTTAGACTTACTTTACATTGTTCAGGTACCCATTTCCTTTATCATTCCAACCGTACCCCCATTAACATGTCTATCGAGGTGATCACCATCGATCAAAGAACTGTCACTTACCGAGTGGTTTCCATGCCCAGAGATGGCACCTACCTTTTCCATTCTCTTTGGTACATATTGCACGGCCATATCAGGCTCACTCTTGATATCCGGAGGAAAATTGTGTCTTATGTATTGAATGACTGGGACAGGTTCAAGGTTTGGACTGAATTATTCTACACAGGAGCACTAGAAGAGTGAAATGCTTAAGCTCTTCACCTATGCATCTGCATGTGAGTTGATGGCTGCCAGTGAATTGTTCGGTTGTCTCTTTCAACTGTACCGAAATGGACAGATATTTTACACCTTTCGACAACCGCCAATGCCTCTTAAACATCTTAGATTGACAGGTGACGATTTCAGTAGTGGACACTTTGATGTTTATGAATGTTTAAACTCTCAAAAGCTGGATGTCAAGTTATCGATGAAACCGGTTGACAGATGACGAATGTCTTTTCAACACAAGTCCTACAAATACTGTCGTAATTGAAACAAACCATGAAACTCAAATCGATTATGACAGCAGCAATCCAAGCTGTGAGATTTGAAACAAGATTACTGTTCACATGGCCAACTGTACGTTGCATGCTCAAGAGTAAGCTCAGCGCACAGCTTGGTCATGTTACAACTGGAGGGCCGAACTCACAATGTGGTATATAAAGAGATCCTTAACAAATAATTATTGGTATATTTTCCCTCAGTTTAAAAAGGTTTAATTTTCTTCTTAATAAAAATTTTAAGGCAGTACTTCACTGCTGCGAAGCGCGGGTATTTTGCTAGTACTGTATATAACACAGCTGAATTTTCTCTTAAAATGCTGTTGTTCTACAACAGAACAATGTTTTACTTAATAAAGAAAACACACCATACCAGAGAGACAACCCTATGAAACAGAATGTTCAGTACCAGCAGATTAAAACACACTGTCATTAAAACCAAAAACAGAACTCCAAATCAAAATTGAAAGTCGAACCCCTTGTTCTTTTACTAGGAATTCACAAATAAAGGAAATCACACAACAAGCCCACTAGCCTCTACATAGCTGTCCAAATAACATTAAAGGCTGAGATTTCCACTTATCGCACAGTGGAAACCATACTAATAACAACATGCAAAGAACCTACACAAAAATGTGGTGTCCAAGGAAAGTAACAAAATTTCATTGAAAAATGTGTGATTTTATTTCAACTACTTCCAAATATATTTGAAACTAAAAATAAATACATTGGTGCTTGAAAGTTTGTGAACCCTTTAGAATTTTCTATATTTCTGCATAAATATGACCTAAAACATCATCAGATTTTCACTCAAATCCTAAAAGTTGATAAAGAGAAACCAGTTAAACAAATGAGACAAAAATATTATACTTGGTCATTTATTTATTGATAATAATGATCGAATATTACATATTTGTGAGTGGCAAAAGTATGTGAACCTCTAGGATTAGCAGTTAGTTTGAAGGTGAAATTAGAGTCGGGTGTTTTCAATCAATGGGATGACAATCAGGTGTGAATGGGCACCCTGTGCTATTTAAAGAACAGGGATCTATCAAAGTCTGCTCTTCATAACACATGTTTGTGGAAGTGTATCATGGCACGAACAAAGGAGATTTCTGAGGACCTTAGAAAAAGAGTTGTTGATGCTCATAAGGCTGGAAAAGGTTACAAAACCATCTGTAAAGAGTTTGGACTCCAACAATCCACAGTCAGACAGATTGTGTACAAATGGAGGAAAATCAAGACTATTGTTACCCTCCCCAGGAGTGGTCGACCAACAAAGATCACTCCAAGACCAAGGCGTGTAATAGTCGGCGAGGTCACAAAGGACCCCAGGGTAACTTCTAAGCAACTGAAGGCCTCTCTCAAATTGGCTAATGTTCATGTTCATTAGTCTACCATCAGGAGAACACTGAACAACAATGGTGTGCATGGCAGGGTTGCAAGGAGAAAGCCACTGCTCTCCAAATAAACATTGCTGCTCATCTGCAGTTTGCTAAAGATCACATGGACAAACCAGAAGGCTATTGGAAGAATGTATTGTGGACGGATGAGACCAAAATAGAACTTTTTGGATTAAATGAAAAGCATTATGATTGGAGAAAGGAAAACACTGCATTCCAGCATAAGAACCTCATCCCATCAGTGAAACATGGTGGTGGTAGTATCATGGTTTGGACCTGTTTTGCTGTATCTGGGCCAGGACGGCTTGCCTTCATTGATGGAACAATGAATTCTGAATTATATCAGAGAATTCTAAAGGAAAATGTCAGGACATCTGTCCATAAACTGAATCTCAAGAGAACACACAAGTCGTTCTACCAAAGAATGGTTAAAGAAGAATAAAGTTAATGTTTTGGAATGGCCAAGTCAAAGTCCTAACCTTAATCCAATCAAAATGTTGTGGAAGGACCTGAAGTGAGCAGTTAATGTGAGGAAACCCACCAACATCCCAGAGTTGAAGCTGTTCTGTACGGAGGAATGGGCTAAAATTCCTCCAAGCCAGTGTGCAGGAATGATCAAAAGTTACCGGAAACGCTTAGTTGCAGTTATTGTTGCAAAGGGGGGTCACACCAGATACTGAAAGCAAAGGTTCACATACTTTTGCCACTCACAAATATGTAATATTCAATCACTTTAATAAATAAATGACCAAGTATAATGTTTTTGTCTCATTTGTTTAAATGGTTTCTCTTTACTTTTAGGACTTGAGTGAAAATCTGATGATGTTTTAGGTCATATTTATGCAGAAATATAGAAAATTCTAAAGGGTTCACAAACTTTCAAGCATAACTGTATGAGAAATTGAATCTGAAATCCAAATGAACTATAATTACTGCATATGTAAAGCAACAAGATAAAGTCAAAGAAGAATGAGAAAAAAGTTAAATCTAAAAACAATTCATAACAGTCGTTTATTAAAAAAGCTAATCTCTAAAGGTTAGTGGATTTCTATTCTCCATCTTGAAAAAAAGTAGATTGATTTGTTTTCACTTTGATGTCTACCGGCAGGTAACTAATTTAACTCTAATTTAAGACTGGGTCCCTGTGTTGCCTGATTCACGTGAAAGTTTGCTTTGTATAATGACATCTTAAAATAACCAAAATGAATGCAGAGACAACGTTTATAACAGAAAAACAGAACAATGTTCGGGTTTTAGACTCAGGTTGTAGGTGTTATAAACAAGTCAGTATTTATTTTATGATTGAATGCAGAGATCACTGTATCATAGGAGAAACATATTACTGCATTTTGGGATTGTTTTGGTTCTGAAATAATGTGTTGCAATAAACCAGATGGTAATGGCACAGTGATCACAGTATTTGTATCCATGAAAGGTAGAGTCACCTTGTGTGAACTTATCTATGGCACCAAAAGAACCAGGTCTGTCACTGATTACAATGGACTCGAAACCCCTATCTAGGGCACATGCCTACTATGTGTCTGGTGATGCTTCTGTTCTCTGCGATCCTGAATAGGATTGAACAGGTTGGAAAATGTGATTTTATTAACCCAATATATTGGTGTTTGGGAAGTGGGGGAAAAAAGCAGAGCCCTCAATTCAGTTTCACAATTTCCTCATCTCTCAACAACATTTCGGCAGATCTTTGCAGATACAGAGGGAAGAAGCAAAATCCAACCAGAAAGTGCTTGTGCTAGAAGTCTTCTGGAGTTTTAAAGCAGATGCTAACTTCAATTCCATCACTCTAACTAGATTCTCTGTAAGATAGCATAGAATACTGTTAATCTAAAGCTATGTATGAGGTTGAGCACACCCAGGCATCTCTATATTTTTATACATTTTACAGTCTTGTGATACCCAACCCAGTTGCACAACTTGAGGTAATGCAAGGCCCTAATTATGTACATAAGTTAAGAATTTGAAAAGCAGAAATGCAACCATTCCTTTCAATGCCATTTACTTGAAATTCTAGCATAAGGAAACTATGTTGTCTTGTGTAACGTGACACCAATTCATAATCTTACCTTTTAGGAACCTCGCCGATGTTGTTCGACTTTACTTTCGTTTTCAGCTCATTCAGGACTAAGTCCTTGGCTACTGCTGGTTGAACATTTTCCTCGGCTGGCTTACTTGGTATTTGTGATGGAATGACAACTTTTGAAGGGATGTTTTTAGATATCTTGGGCTCAGGGTTTGCCCAAGCATCACTGCTAGAGTCCTCCACAGGTTTAAAGTTTGTCTTTAAATCCACTTCCATCATTTTCTTCTGCAATATACTTTGGAGGGTAACTTGACCTCCCGTAGAACCAAACTTGTTTTCAGAAGACAACTGAGTTGTGATTTGTGGCTTTGCTTTAATCTTTGGCTTGAAGTCAGTTGGAGTCCTTGGTAGTTTAGGTGCCATCTTTATTGCTGGAGGTGCAGTGCTTGGTGTTGGAGGACCTCTGGTTTTGGCAAAGGCATTGGACATGATGTCAGTGTCCATAGGGACTGTATATTTATTCTCTGTTTCAATTAAAGGGGCATTAAAGTCCAGTGTAGGTGATGCCATCTCCTCAGTGGTGCTGCTCTCCTCTGTGGGATAATTGGCAAATTCAGGTGGAGGTGGAATAAACATGCAATTTAGTTCCCCACTTTCACTGTCTCTGCACACACTGTCAAGATCCATGGGAGGCTCTGGAATTTGAGCTGCTTCAGGGTCTGGCAAATTTATGAAAGCAGATCTTTGCAGAAGGATCTGGTCCAACAGGCTCATGGATGATTTATCTGTACTTTTTACATCTGGTTTGGATCTTTCTTTGGTTTGGCTTAATGATGTAACGGGAGATGGTACATAAGCAGTACTGGGCGCTGCCAGTGTGGGTTTCGGGTCTGCCATAGGTCCAGGACTGAATGCTGGTGCAACTGTGTCTTTATTGTCTTTGTTTGCCTTAGGACTAATGATGAAGGAGTTGGGGTTCTGCTCACTTTGCTGAATTGTCATACTTGAGCTTGTCATAGTTGTTGAGAATGAGAGAGAGCTGGCACTGTTGTTACTACTATTGCTGTTCTGTCTGGAGAGAGAGCCGTTTCTGGATCTCTGTTTAGCAGCAAATAGCATTGCAAGTGGGGAGACGGTGTTATCTTTCGGGACTGACGGTGATGGGACAAGTTCTTCTATAGCATAGGAAGTTTCTTTCAGTGGTTTGAAACTTGGAGCCAAGGGCTCTGGTTTGGCAGGGGAGTTAAATACCGGGACTTGGGGTGTTTCCACTGGTTTTGTTAGAGATCTTTCTTGATTGTTATCTGGCAGCTGAGCTACTTGGATTTTCTCCTGACGCTTTTTGGCAGCAAGTGCAATAGCAGAAGTAAAAGAGTCTTCATTAGTATGGCGTTTAGTTTCAGAGAGCTTTATTGTTGTGGTTGGCATCCCATTTGAAGTAAGATCATTTCCCGGTTGCATGCCAGAACTGTTTCTCCTTACAGACGATGGAGGAGGATACCCATTAACTTGTCTTGACTGGTCTTCAGAAGCCGATCCATGCATTAAAATCAATGGTTTGACCTTTTTGTCGCCAACAGTCCCTTTTGATGGTGTGGTGTCTGATTCAGCCCTGTAGAGTTTGGCAGTATTTTGGGGTTTGAAGCTTGATGGCATTGGGCTTTGAAAATCTTGTGGTGGGTCTGGTTGTAGGGAGACAACATCCAATTGGGAAATAGAAGAGTATCTGAGAGGTTTAGGTGGTGGGACCTTGGGGACTTTGGAAGAAGATGGTGGCTGTGTTGTATTAATGGTACTTGGGAAGGGACTGGAATTCTGTTTTGGGAGTGAAGATGGAGGTGGAGGTGGTGGGGCATATTTTGGACGTTGCACTGGAACAAGAGATGAAGATTCTTCTGATATGTATGAAGGTATTTCTGGATCTTTGAAACTGTACATTTCTGAAGGGGGTGTTGGTGGAGGAGGAGGTGGAGGCATTCCTGGGTGAGGGATATCAACCTGAGAGCTGGGAGTGGATATTAAAGGTGAATTCAGGAAACTGGATGAGGGTGGTGGTGGAGGTGGAGGGAATGAAGGTGGAGGAGGGGGAGCCATGTCCGGAGGGGGTGGGATGAAAATTTCTTCTTCTGTATCATCTGGAAAACCATTTGTTATGAGATTCCCATTTGTGTTGTTGTTGAAATTCACTCCATTTCCTGAAAAATATTGAAAGAACAAACATTGATGGTGGGACAATTTATTAAGTATAGCAGAACACTATTAATCAACTTGCCAAAACCCATCCAGAGAGCATTGGGCAGAAAGTTAGAGCCAACCCTGAACTCGGGGACACTGTTGCAAACTTAAGAGTAAATTTCACGCAAAGTTTTTCTTTACACAGAGAACCATTCACATATGGGATAGGCTACCAAGTAGTGTGGTTTACAGTAGGACTTTACGGACTTTCAAAACTAGACTTGATGTTATTTTAGAACAATTAAGCTGATAGGACTGGTGAGCTTTGTTGGGTTGAATGGCCTGTTCTCAACTAGATTGTTTTAGTGTTCTATAACAGGTGGATGTAGAGAAAAGCCAAGCAAAATGACACCTTTTATTGGCTAACTAAAAAGATTACAATATGCAAGCTTTCGAGGCAACTCAGGCCCCTTCTTCTGCCTCGAAAGCTTGCATATTGTAATCTTTTTAGTTAGCCAATAAAAGGTGTCATTTTGCTTGGCTTTTCTCTACATTCATAATGGCTAACACGGTACAACAACCTAGCACTATAACAGGTGGAAAAAGTGTCAAAATGACAGGCAAATGTCATTCCCAAAAGGACAAACTAACACATCAGTACAAAAAGGGCAAATTCTTTGATCAAAAAAGGTAAAGTGAAAGTCAAAAAGCCAGACCTAACAAAAAGGAATTCCCTAACCAAAATAAGATCTTAAAAGCACATAAAAGAAAATGTTTTTGAATTATCCTTCTGCACACCAAATAGACCAGGACCAATGATGCTACATGATATGATCCCTGAGCAAACTACATGGCTGCTGCCAGACTAGATAAACATAAAATGGCTACAGGAACAACATACAAAATGGTGGTAAAATAACGTAATTGTCACACCATTAAAAGCAAAATAAATACTAAAGAAATAAATTGCTGAAGGATAAAAATGGTTGGAAATATTTATAAAAATCATGTGAAGGGGAATTGAAGCAGATTATATACATTTTCAATTTGTATTTTTTATATTTGAGATCTCATATGCCATACTGAATGCTTCTAGTCTCGCAGAGCCAGATATCTAATATAAACATTTGGAGACTGAATTCTGCCTAATCAGGAGTGGGAGGAATTAGACAGTTCACTGAGTTTCACATTTCTAAACCAACACAACATCTCATGTAGGTGGAGTTCAAAGTAGGGACGGTCATTTAAACAACAAAGCACGCTGGTGCTCTGCGCAGTGTCGTCCAACCAGAAAGACCCCTGTGAAACAAATAAACTTGTCTCATGTGTCTGGAGAACACATTACATGTGTTAAAAGCAAACATAACATGTTACAAGAGAAAACTCTTTCTGAGAAGCCAGATTATATACTTTAGTATTCAAGAAGTGAAGTATTCACTGCCTCCAGGTGTATGTGGTCATTGTCGTCCTCAGTTAAAAAATTACATTTGGTGTCAATGTGATGAACAAAGAAATGGCCGCTATTTTAATGGAAAAATAACAACTACTAAACAATGTGCTGTCACCCTAAGTAAAATGAAGGTTAAAAGAATTTCCTTTAAGCAAAGTCTGTTTGCTATTAATAATGAAGAGACACGGAAGAAGCAGATTTTGGTAGGCAGCGCAATGGAAACAGTTCATGTGCTCTACCTTTGCCACAGACCACAGATGAAGTTACACAGTCTACACAAATAACTAAGGTAAGTTAACATTACCGTCTAATTGTAAATGCCAAGTGTGCCAAAACAGAATATAGTCCAGTGCTTTATCATGTAGCATAGAAGTATATTCAGACCGCAGGACCTCTCTAAAGACTGTTGCTATACAACTAAATGGAGCAATAGTCAAAGTGACAGAAAGATATACAGAACAAGTTCATCTTTAAGCTTCACTTAATTTCAGATAACAGAGCTCCTTAAACTGATTGCAACAATTATACCTTTTCATTTTCTTTCAGTTTCAAGTATTTTGTTCAACTTCTTTTTTTTATTTTGCTTCACATCCTTTTTCAGTTGCACCCCAGCTATTTTGACTGCATGAACTGGAGGTAAACTGGAGGCAGGTGTTTAGGAAGAAACCCTGTGGAGAGCCTTTTCAGCAGTGGATTTCACTGCTATTCACTACAAACTTTTCAAAGAGTTGTCCGCATACATATAGTTCTTTGTTCAAAAATCAAGTCCAGAACCCATGAGATTAGCATGCTTGTACATAAGAGGCATGAATTAGCATTCTTGGCATTAGCTGTTTGCCTTCATTTTTAATGGTATGCACATCATTGCTAAGTTTTGTTAAATAAGATTTCTACTCAAGTTTTACATTGATGTCTGTTCTGGTATTTGTATCATCAGAGGTGACTGTGTGCAGAGGGTGCAGTCCTATAAATACCTGGGAGTGCAGCTGGATGATAAATTGGACTGGACTGTATATACTGATGCTCTGTGTAAGAAAGGACAGAGCCGACTATACTTCCTTAGAAGGCTGGTGTCCTTCAACATCTGCAATAAGATGCTGCAGATGTTCTACCAGACGGTTGTGGCGAGTGCCCTCTTCTACGCGGTAGTGTGCTGGGGAGGCAGCATAAAGAAGAGGGATGCCTCACGCCTGGACAAACTGGTGAGGAAGGCAGGCTCTATTGTAAACACAGAGCTGAACAGTTTGACATCCGTGGTGGAGCGACGGGCATTGAGCAGACTCCTGTCAATAATTGAAAATCTACTGCATCCACTGAACAGGATCATCTCCAGACAGAGGAGCAGCTTCAGTGACAGACTGCTGTCACCGTCCTGCTTCACTGACAGACTGAGGAGATCGTTCCTCCCCCACACTATGCGACTCTTCAATTCCACCCTGGGGGGTAAACGTTAACATTATACAAAATTATTGTCTGTCTGTTATACCTTCATTGTTATCACTCTTTAATTTAATATTGTTCTTTATCAGTATGCTGCTGCTGGAGTATGTGAATTTCCCCTTGGGATTAATAAAGTATCTATCTATCTATCTATCTATCTATCTATCTATAATATAGAGCCTTTCATATGTATCTTTCTATTGTATAGTGACTTTCATATCTATCTATTAATCTATCTAATCTATCTATCCATCCATAAGAAGAGGTCAATATTAGCTTTGAGTTGGTAGTCATTCCCTTTCATAGTATTTTTTCCTACTGAGACCGAGAAAAAAAACTAGAACTACTATTAGTTATGACTCTTCTTAGCTTTATTTTTTTTCTTGTCTTTTCTTTTTAGATGTTATTATTTTTTTCTTAAATTATTTTTGGTTTTTGTAATTGAACATATTTTGGTTTTCTTACTTTTGGTTTTGTATAATTCTTTATTTAACATTGTCTTTATTATTTTCTTTATAATTTATGTTAATTCTGTTAGTTACTGTGTCTGTGATTGTATCAGTTGAAAATATTTGTGCTGTGTTGAGTCTCGGACCTGCAACATTGGGCCCAGAAGTGAACTCTGCAGGGTGAGGTAAATGGAGAGCTCTATCAATTCATCTGTCTCTGAACACTTTGAGCAGTGAACTTTCAATTATGACATCAGCAGACCTCTCTCTCTCTCTTTCTCGGTCAGCCTCCGCCTTTGCTGTGGAGCATTGCATGCTTCTTGTCTTATATACAGTAGGTTCAGCCCAAGGGTGTGGGGTCCTTAGTTCAGTGCTGAGGCATTTGACTTTCCCACGTGTGTTTGCTCAGTTCATGTTCTTGGATTCCCTTTAGACATTGTAAGATCATCTTTTCGATTCATCTGATTTTTGGAATTGTTGCTCTTATTTTAGGATTTGGATTTGATTGTTTTTTTGGAATGCAGTCTTAAGGAATATTTTTTAAATAGTTTTGATCTTTTTGAATCATATTTTTTTTAGTTTTTGGATTTATTATTATTATTATTATTATTATTATTATTATTATTATGAGAAACCAAGGGCCAATGCTTTAATATGGTCTTCCTCTATCTCTTGAGATTTTCCAGCTTGACTCATTTTTGATGTGTAGGTTGGAAAGCCTGCTTCTCGTGTTTAAGCTAATTTTTTTGTTTGTAGGTCTCTCAGGAGCACTGAGGAGTAAATCCTGTATTTCAGTTTTGGACATTTGTCTGTTACAAAACCTCAGAAAACACAGGCCATGACATTTCAGTGAGGTCTAACCCAAACCAGAGCCTTAACACCTAAACTCAAATAGCAGATGTTCAGCCAGCACAGGCCAAACAATTGGGTTAAAGCTTTTAAAGTTCAAAAACCTAAGAATTGAGAGAGAGAGGCCAAAAGAACTCCTGTTTCAAAATAACTAACCAGTGTTCATTGATATTTATACATTTATTAACAAAATTTCAAACACAAGAATAAAAGCAGTCACAAAAAAATAAATCAAAATAAGGTACAGTATATCCAAACGGCCAACCCAAAATCAAATAAAACCACTCCATAACTGAATTGAATTTAAAATTCATTATTCTAAGAATAGTTAGAAAAAACATATACAGTAAGTAAACGTCAAAATCCCAAAAATGAGCCAAAAAAGAAGGCAGCCATTACTTGCAATGCTATGGCTGGACACAGAACAAAGAACATTTGCAGAGCTGACATATACTTCAATCACATGTCTGAAAACCATTAAGAAATTAATCAGTAACAGAGAAAAACTATTACTATTGCAAAATTACCAAAAATAATCAACAAAGAATAATGAAGCATGTCAGCATAGCAATGTAAAGCAGAGAACAGGAGCAGAATCCTGGGAAAACCATAAGCGGGATACGATCCTGCTTCACTGTTTGCATCCTCATTAGCTGCTTTTGGGACACAGCACTTACAACACTAAGGGGTAACTTAACTTAAAACAATATTCTCCACATATACAATAAATTAAAATATATATATACACACATATATATATATGTGTGTGTATTTTATAAAGGGTCAAATTATTTTAATCCTGTGTTTTATTCTTAGCCACCTGTTCCCTCCTGCCATTCTGTGCCATGAAGAATTAAACTGATACCCCTAGGACTACCATGGGAATACAGGTGTATACCCTTCACCCATTGGTATTGTGTCTGCCAATGCACCCTTTTTCGGATTGATACTGCCAGGTCTCTCTTTAGTCTTTATTTTCATCAGCAGTATCTACACTTTGCCCATGAGTACTGTTTGCACATTGGACTTTTGGGCCATGAACTTTGTTTGCTCCTCAGATGTGAATACATGAGTACAATTAAGGAGCTTCTTCAATGATAAAGGATAACCTTCTCATATTGTGGACAGAGCCCACAATCTAGCCAGGAGTAGACTTCATAACATCGACTTTAAGAGGATCCCCAATAATCAGACCTGCATCCTGTTGGTCCTCCTTTCCAGTCTGACACTCTATCTCTCCCACAGTTTATTAAACAAAATTTCCACATTGTTCAGACTGATCTTCCATGGGAGCCTTTCTTTATTAACCCTCCTTTGATCTCCTTTCTTCAATTACCTAACCTATGCAAACTTCACAGAGTACAGCCACATTTCCTACCAGGCACTTTTAGCTGTAACAGGAGCCGTTATGTCACTTGCAAATGAATCGCTAACAATACCCTTGTATCTGCTCCCTCTGGTAAATTGAATATTAAACAATGGGCCAATCTGAAAGTCTTATTTGCTGCATTTCTTGTAAGAAACCTTGTGGGCAGAGCAGGTTTAACAGACCATTTCAGAGAACACATTCAGTCCATTGAAATCAAACACCTTAAAAAGCCAACTGTGGAATAAATAGTTCACATCCCTTGATCATAGCTACAGTGACCTTCCTGTTTATGTTCTCTCCCAGGGCCACAAAGACACTTTTTAAAAAAAAAAATCAGAAGACTCTAAGCTTGTTCCCACCTGGGATCAAGTATTTCTCCAGGTTTTAATGACTGACTAACTTTTTAATCTCTGCCTTCATCTTCTCGAATGGTAGCTTCTTTTTACTTACTCTCATAATTTCTACTTCTGCCCTAACTTTGTTTTCTCCTTCCCTTCTCACATACAGTATGCAACCTGCTCTTTCCTTTTCATTTTCACACATAGATGAAGTCTATACAGCTGAAGTGCTACACCTTTTAACTTTATTCCTTTTCATCATGGAAATTACCTTTAACCCTTTTTCCTTTTACATAAATACAATCTACCCATTAGACCATAAGCCTGCTAGTTCTGTCATCCCTGTAGATTGTGATTATACTGATTCAATTTAAATTTTGGTTCATATTTACTGTCTGTCTTGTTGGATTTTGCTCACTCATTACTGTATGTCTTTTACAGTTTTAGCCTCAAGAGTGCGGTCTCTCCTTTAATGTTTGCATGCATGTTTACATTTATTTATTTGGCTAATGCCTTTTTCCAAGGCGACTTACAGCATTTATGATATAATTGATTACATTTCTTTTGACTTGCTCATGGTCACACAGTATTTAGTGATGTGCAGAACATTACAGTCTGATTGTGAGGTTTTCAGTCAATGAGGAATTGACACTCTCCATTTGTGTTCTTCACTCTTTGCTCTATTAAAGCAAGCCGAATTCTGGGCTGTCTGAATTTTAGTTTTTTGTTCAATGAGTTCTGTGTGCCTTTGAAAACTCTGGCATATTGCTATGCTGTCCTGTCTACTCTTGAGGTCTACTTACAGTGGTGTGAAAAACTATTTGCCCCCTTCCTGATTTCTTATTCTTTTGCATGTTTGTCACACAAAATGTTTCTGATCATCAAACACATTTAACCATTAGTCAAATATAACACAAGTAAACACAAAATGCAGTTTTTAAATGATGGTTTTTATTATTTAGGGAGAAAAAATCCAAACCTACATGGCCCTGTGTGAAAAAGTAATTGCCCCCTTGTTAAAAGATAACCTAACTGTGGTGTATCACACCTGAGTTCAATTTCCGTAGCCACCCCCAGGCCTGATTACTGCCACACCTGTTTCAATCAAGAAATCACTTAAATAGGAGCTGCCTGACACAGAGAAGTAGACCAAAAGCACCTCAAAAGCTAGACATCATGCCAAGATCCAAAGAAATTCAGGAACAAATGAGAACAGAAGTAATTGAGATCTATCAGTCTGGTAAAGGTTATAAAGCCATTTCTAAAGCTTTGGGACTCCAGCGAACCACAGTGAGAGCCATTATCCACAAATGGCAAAAACATGGAACAGTGGTGAACCTTCCCAGGAGTGGCCGGCCGACCAAAATTACCCCAAAAGCACAGAGACGACTCATCCGAGAGGTCACAAAAGACCCCAGGACAACGTCTTAAGAACTGCAGGCCTCACTTGCCTCAATTAAGGTCAGTGTTCACGACTCCACCATAAGAAAGAGACTGGGCAAAACGGCCTGCATGGCAGATTTCCAAGACGCAAACCACTGTTAAGCAAAAAGAACATTAGGGCTCGTCTCAATTTTGCTAAGAAACATCTCAATGATTGCAAAGACTTTTGGGAAAATACCCTGTGGACTGATGAGACAAAAGTTGAACTTTTTGGAAGGCAAATGTCCCGTTACATCAGGTGTAAAAGGAACACAGCATTTCAGAAAAAGAACATCATACCAACAGTAAAATATGGTGGTGGTAGTGTGATGGTCTGGGGTTGTTTTGCTGCTTCAGGACCTGGAAGGCTTGCTGTGATAGATGGAACCATGAATTCTACTGTCTACCAAAAAATCCTAAAGGAGAATGTCCGGCCATCTGTTCATCAACTCAAGCTGAAGCGATCTTGGGTGCTGCAACAGGACAATGACCTAAAACACACCAGCAAATCCACCTCTGAATGGCTGAAGAAAAACAAAATGAAGACTTTGGAGTGGCCTAGTCAAAGTCCTGACCTGAATCCAATTGAGATGCTATGGCATGACCTTAAAAAGGCGGTTCATGCTAGAAAACCCTCAAATAAAGCTGAATTACAACAATTCTGCAAAGATGAGTGGGCCAAAATTCCTCCAGAGCGCTGTAAAAGACTCATTGCAAGTTATCGCAAATGCTTGATTGCAGTTATTGCTGCTAAGGGTGGCCCAACCAGTTATTAGGTTCAGGGGGCAATTACTTTTTCACACAGGGCCATGTAGGTTTGGATTTTTTTTTCTCCCTAAATAATAAAACCATCATTTAAAAACTGCATTTTGTGTTTACTTGTGTTATATTTGACTAATGGTTAAATGTGTTTGATGATCAGAAACATTTTGTGTGACAAACATGTAAAAGAATAAGAAATCAGGAAGGGGGCAAATAGTTTTTCACACCACTGTAGATTTTTAGGTCATCTGCACAGTTCACCTTTCAGTTTTTCGTTCAATGAGTCCCGTATGTCTATACTGACTTTTTTATGTTTGTACATTTGTCTTTTTGTATCCTTTGCCCTTTTACCTATTATTCAGTCTGTATTGCCTACCACTTGTGTTTTTGCCTCATAGGTACTGTCTGCTCTTCAATATTTGCACCAAGTCTGCCTATGGGTGCCATTGGTTTAATTAAGTTTGACCTAATTGGAATTTCTCTCTCTCTCCACCTCCACACTTTTTGCTTTTTTCCTCAGAGAGGTTTTATTAAGTGTAGCTAGGGAAAAAAAAAATATTTATATTGACTATAAAAAGTGTCAGTGTCGTGCATGAACCAGTTCAAAACAGCACGTTTATTAAGAACGATGAACTTAACATAACGTATTTGCAAATGAAGAACTTGAACGTGAGTGAGTTCAGTTTAATGTGACATTCTGGATCTGGTTTAGGTCCAGTTTAAATGATTTGCCTTATCCTGTAATGTAGGGTTGGAGCCGAATCTGAATGCGGTATTCGGATAAGCACAAATAGTGGATTTTTACAAATATTTATTTTGTACGAATTTTTTGCCATTTATTTGAATTCAGAAAAAATAACGTAAAATCAAATAGGCACTGTCTGTGTCTGCCTGCTTGTGCTTAAGCTGCACCCTCGCTGAAATGAGCATGCGGTGAAGCTCTGCTTTTGCTTTAAGGAAAATGTTGCACTTCGCAAGGCTACTTTATATGTTTCCCCACTGGACATGCAATATGTGATGCAAATTTTGACCGGCAGCGTAATAGGTTAATTCACCTACATGCTGGTTCCACACTCACCATTTGTGTCATACAGTTGGAAATAGAGCAGTAATTTATATGTATACTTGCATCTATTTAATTTCTTTTTGACCGGGAGGATATTAGCATACAGTATATGGTTATACATGTTTGTTGTTGGGTATAACTCAATAAAGTGTATTTAAATTAAAAATTCTTCATAATTATTGCATTTTATTCCAGAACACTGTAATACCCTAATATAAGGCAAGCAAAATTGAAAAAAGTAAACTCTTGGCCATTTATTCTCACTCCTTAAAAAATACAAAATGAACTGAACATGAACTAGTTCAAAATTGAAATGGTGAACTATGAACGTGAATTTATTCATTTTAATCTGAGGGAACTGAACTTTGAGCCAGTTCTTGTGAGGTGTGAACTTGCAAAACACTGAAAAGTATACACCCCTTGTAAAGGTTCAAATTTTATTATCACACAGCATTTTACCACTGTCACTTTAATTCAGTTTTTTCAACAACGATCAATGGAAAAGAACTCTTTAATATCAAAGTGAAAATAGATCTCTACAAAGTGGTATAAACTAATTACAAAAATAAAGCACCAAATAAATAATAAGTATTCACCCCATTCAAGTTAGTATTACTTGTATAAAAATTGTGAATATTTTAAAGACACTGTTGTTATGGGCAAGACCTCTTGCTCTCTGTTTTTGATGTACATTTTTTGGTGTTTGATTTTTGATTGCCTAGTACCAAGAATAAGGAAGAAGGAAGTAAAAGGAGGCACTGAAAAGATTGAAAAATGGAAAGGCAACAGGACCAGATGAAATACCAGCAGAAGTGTAAAAGAGTTTAGGAGAAGGAGAAGTAGATGTGTTATGGGATCTATTGCAGAAGATCTATGAATACCAGAGGAGTGGAGAAACAGCGTGATTGTAAAGAAGAAGAGAGATATTCAGTATTGTGGAAACTACAGAAGGATAAAACTGATGTCACACACAATCAAAATTTAAGAAAGCGTTATAAAGAGAAGTCTTAGGGAAGAGATCACCATAGGAAAGGAGCAGTTTTGTTTTTTGCCAAGAAGAGGAGCAACTCATGAAGTCTTTGCATTGAGACAGCTCATAGAGAAGCATCAAGTAAAACAGAAAGATTTGCATATGGTATTTATTGATTTGGAGAAGGCTTATGACACCACATCAGGAGGTTTGGAGGAATATGAGAGAGAAAGGCGTACCAGAGAAGTTTGTCAGGAATGTCCAGGATATGTATGGGGGAGTGAGGACTTGGACTAAAAAGTGGTGTCGTGGTAACAGACAAGATATCAGTTAGAGTAGGTCTGCACTAGGGATCTTCTTTAAGTCCTTACTTCTTTGATCTGGTTATGGATGAGTTGAGCTGTGGAATAAAAGACTGCTTTTTGCAGATGAAATTGTGTTGCGTAGCACCAGAAAAGAGGAGGTGGAGAGGATGTTGGAAGAATGGAGAAGGGCTTTGGAAGATAAAGGGTTGAAGATAAATAGGAAGAAGACAGAATATTTATGAGGTTTAGTGATGATCAGGGTTCAGAAGCTAGCAGGCAGAGAGAGCTGTTGAAAAGAGTGGATACATTTAAATATGTAGCCCAAGATGGAAAGTTAGATGCAGAGATGAGTGCAATGTGGATAGATAAATTGGAAAAAAATTATTAGGAGTAATGTGAGATTAAAGAATTAAGACAAAGGTTAAAGGTAAGGCTTTTCAGACAGTTGTAAGACCAGCAATGTTGTATGGAGCTGAAACATGGACAGTAAGGGGAGTGCAGGAGAAGAAATAGATGTGGCAGAAATTAGAATGTGGAGATGGATGTGTAGAGTTTCAAAAAAGGCAGAATAGGAAATGAGACCATGAGAGGTGCAACAAAAATAGAAGAGATATTTAAGAAAGTACAGGAAAGTAGGTTGAAGTGGCACAGACTTGTGATGAGGAGAGGCAATGAATACGTGGGCAAAAGAGTGATGGGAGTGGAAGTACAGGGGAAGAGGAAGGAAGAGGAGGTGGATGGAAAAAGTAAAAGAAAATCTGAAGGAAAAGGTTGACTGGCGAAGAGGTTTAGGACCGACTTTCTGCAGAAGGCTGATCAGGCACATCAGCTCTACACAGAAGTTGGAAAAGATGAAAAGGAAGAAGAAGAAAGTTTTGATTGCTGATTTCACAATCTCTGTTTTTCACAATGACCCATACAGCACATAATTTTTGAATTGTTTTTGTATCAGCTCCCGTTGATTAAATCTCACAGTTACATTATTCCTATTTGTCCTAGTTTTTTGGATAAGCCTTATTTCTTCCATCCAACATCACTGCCTATCTGTCAATATTATATCCAATCAGTATTGTTTGTCATTTTTATTGTTGGCTCATGAGCCCATACAGTGTCACACACGTGCAAGTAGGAGGCAGCTAAAGGGCGTGAGTAATTGTATTAAAACATCCAACCAGGGGACGAAGGAGTGCACTTACTGTCTTTCTCAGTTCCCTACAGACCTTTCCTGGGAAATCGTGCAAGGTTCCGGCCCCTTTGGTGACGTCACTTCCTATACGGGCCTTTAAAGCCTCCACCTTTGTCTCCTGTAATAAGTTCTGCTATGGACTCAGTCTTGTGAACAACTCTTTGAAAATGTACTATATTTGCAGCCAGGATACATTACACGGGTGGCTGCCCCAAACCTTTATGATGTCTGGTGTGATTATTTGTGACAACAGAATTTTGGAATTTAAAAATGTTTTAGACCACTCTGACTTAATCAATTTCTTTCAAATTCACTCTCATCCATTCTGTCTGCCTTTAATTCTTTTGCCCCACATTGTCTGCTAGGTCGGTTCCTCCAATCCACTATGTGAGCCTGAGCAAGTCACTTAAACCAGCATGTGTGCAAATTGTAAAAAAAAGTAAATGTACTGTGGATCTGTAAGGTATACTGCCGTGGGATTTGCTTCCCTACCGAAAGGTGACACATAAAATAAAAGCTGTTTCTTTGTTTGACCTTCAGTCTTTTTGCCATGAGCAATGTCTGCCGTTTATACTTATGTATATTGGTACAGTCAGACCATTAAAACTGCTGTTTGTTACACTTCAGATTTTCTACCCATCAGTGCAGTTTGCATTTTAGACTTTAGGCGTATAATTACTGGACTTTTTTCATTTCCGTTTCTAGGTCACCTCTGCTGTCAGGATGTATTTCTAAATGCTGCTAGCCACCTGTTCACACCTTTATAATCAAAACTGTATGTAATGATTGGAAAAAAATGCATGAATCTTGAAAGTTCACCATGACAACCAACTATGGTACGTTAGGCACGCACTAAACCAGTCAGGCTTGTTCCATGTTTCCTGAATTGTTACTTGACCTGGTTTATTGCTGCTGACGCTGTCCCCTATTTTTGATCATTCCTTCTTAGTCTACAATTAATCACGTGCTGAACTGAAATAGAAGAAGAAGAAGACAGAAATGCAGAGGAGAAATTCATAACACTTACTACTTGGCTATTGAGGGGTCGTCAAGTTGCACTTTTCATCTCACTGTATTGAACAATTTAGAGTTCCATTCAAAGAAATCAACCTATGGCAATGGCTTCTGGCTGCCTTTTAAGGGAAGGCGCTACCACTTACTACATAATTATTTTCATGATGCCTTTGCCAGGAAGGTAGTGTGTCCAAATTCAGAAGGTGAACTAGGGCACATTGCAATTATAATTTTTTAAACACGTTCTTCAAGATGAGCTTTGGTTTTTTATGTCTTAGCTACAGACAGCCACTTTTTGATTTAAAATGAAGAATTATAATAAAGTGTACTGGACAAAAGAAAGAGTTCTTCATCTATGCTTAATGTATGCAATGCCCAGAAAATGCTGTAAGCAATAGCCTGAAAAACTTCCTTATGTTTTGTTCCTTGATGTTGCCAGACAAGTTAAGTGACTGTCTACAGAGGAAATGTTTTCAGCACCTCTCTGTGAACGTTGGAGAGCAGGTCGCCAACTTATTCCCTTGTTACTTAAACAATAGGCCTGATCGGTTTACAAGTTTATGCAGAGCCTGATTGTTCATATGGCTGGCATGGTGTTGGGCCTGCTGGACTGCTGAAGCAAAGACACAGAGGACACTCATCACTAAGACACATAAGGATTATCCCTATGCTGTTCCCGAAGTGCTGATTTGGGGCTTACACACATAAAACAATGACAGGCCTGGGATCTACAAATGTTTCTGGCAGGTAATTTATTCATAGTTGGTCTTACCCGCTACTCCAGTGCCAGGTCCCATCTGAAACCCAGGAACAGTTGGCAAAGGGACTGCATGACCAAGAGGTACATCTGAATCCTAGGAGAAAACAGAATATTTTCTGTTAGCAAAGTGAATGGTAATATCTATTCAGACAGTCAGGGTTCCATATGCAGACAGAAATTCAACAGAAACTGTGTGTAGTCAAGAATCAGAAAAAAGGTTGAGACCCACCCACCCATATTCCAAACTCTTTAGTATAGTTTCAGGGTCATGGGGGAGAGTCATAGACTATCCTGGAAGCCATGGGTGCAAGGCACATAAGGACCCTGGACATGGTTCCAGTCAATCATAGGGCACCCTGAAGCAGAGACTTTGCAAGTTTACTAACACGCATTGTCATAGGAACAGACTGTGCAAACTCTAATAAAAATTAATGCTTCCTCTCTTCATTTTCACAGTAAAGTAAGGGAGGTTTCACACATTATTAATTATTGATAACAAAGACAAAAGTAAATAAGCAAAGCAATGACCACATTTTCAATATGTGTCTGTATTGACTCTGAATGAGATAATGAAATGTTTTAGGAACGTAATCAGGAGATCAAAAGGGATTCGGGATTTTCTGCTGTGGCCAAAGAATTCAAACTTATGTATCATCAAATTCTAAATGCAGGGAAAAATCAAAAAGCAAATCCATATACAGGGAAGTCTTTTAGCCATAAATAGATTTGCATGCCAACTGCTTCTGTCCAAATTTTGGATACATAAGAGGTTCATGTGTCACCCTTTATATGCTTGTTCTGGTCCCATGATACAGCACACTTGGCTTGATCCTAAACTCCATCCCACCCCCAACAATTTCATTGGATTATATGGGTACAGAAATTGGATGGATAAATCTGTGACTCTTAAATGTGTTGTCCGTAAATAATTCAGAAGTATAGTTGTGACACAAGTGTGAATAGAGATAAATTTAACAAACCTTTTACCAAGTAGTGCAGAATGAGGTGTCACCCTTTGGACCTTGACTTGGCACTCATTAAACACTAGATAAAAAGCGATTAGTAAGGTATGCTGAGCTAAATGACCTGTTCCTGTCTTAATAGATGACACAGTTTAAAAGCTGGTTTTAGGGCATATATTTTTCTAATCTGCTTGAATTGATTTTATGAACAAACCACTTCTCAGTTTTTACATTTGAAGAACTGAATGGTAAGAGAAGGGCAGAGGAAAATCACTTCAATTATTTCATGTAACATAAACATCTAAAAATCCAGAGATACATTATTTTTTATTCTCATCCGGACTTTATGCAGCATGGAGGTGGGATGTTTCAAATATAATTTTAGCACCTCACCCCATTGTGTGTGTGGTAACAAGAAATTCCTGGTTTACCCTTTAGAGGTCACATCTCCCTGGAGAAGCTTCAAGAGGTTTCAGTGCTGGGCATTCCACTTTTCATCTCACTTTTACCCATACAGGGTTGTGGGGGCCACATTCATCACTGGGAGCAAAGCAGAAATCAACCCTAAGTGGGATGCCAGTGAATTGTTGGGTTCATCAATTAACCATATACTCAATTTGTAACCAATTTATTTCAAACTTGACATATATTGCATTGGACTCCATAAATATCACATTTGACTATATATATATACTGTATATATATATATATATATATATATACAGTATATATATATACACACACACACACACACACACACACGCTAGCCTCTTTGCAGTTCTGTCGCTCACATATGGGGATGTGGATGTAAAATTTAAACAGATTTTTATTTTCATGGGAATTTTTACATATGCATTATATAACTATTTTACATTACAGCAAGTAATTAACTATATTTAAAAAGAGTAAAACGCAATAATTTTAAAATAAATTATGTTTCATGTTGCGTTAGAGTTATTCGTTCCATAATACGATTTTGTTCTGTTTGTCTTTGAAATTAACATGCAAATACTTTTTAAACTTACACTTATACTGTAAAATTTCAGTAAAAACAATATTTGGAATTAAATTTTCGTCAATATTGCATTGAATTTTGATTCTTTGTTTGGACTTACATCGTGACAACTCAACGTATAACAGTCCATGAGTGAATTTCATTTCTTTCTCTGTAATAAATAAACCGACTTTTTTGAACGTTTGTCTCTGTGATTTGTTAATTGTCTAAAGGAAAACTGTTAATGTTTTAATATGAATGGCATTTCTAATGTTATGCATGGGAGATGTACTACATTACCTTTCTTGGGTACATCCTTCTTTCAACAATAATTTGGGTGGTGGAAGACTGTATGATGTTAACATATTTAGATATTCTTTGGGATATTGATATTCCGCCCAATCACCACCAACTGTTTCAGCATAGTCTATCGATATGCATTTAACCAATTTACCATGTAACCGATCGAACATTTTCATGTTAAATCGTTTTATTTCATTGTTTCTCAGTGGTAGGATTGTCCGTGTACTCATATCTTCAGTTGATAACCCTTTGTGATGAAATTCTTCAATAAAATTTGGGCATAATACTTCTTCTTTAATTGGGAACTTAAAATTTATAAGAGCTGAGAGAGCAGAAACTGTCTGTCAAAAGCATTCGCACGAATGCGAGGTATGATTACTGTTTGCGTGGTTGAATGGTTGAGAGGAGGGCGTGACTTGAAAAACTCTCATTGCCAAAGTCTCATCTCGCGGGACTTGAAAAAATTTTCCAAAATGTCTCCTCTTATTGCAGGATTTATATATATATATATATATATATATATATATATATATATATATATATATACTGTATTATAAAGACTTTTTAATTAGAGTACAGCATCAAGTCAATGAAACTTCCGGGATATCGATCTGGTCAATTAAGTAGCAGAGGGGGTTGTTAATCAGTTTCAGCTGCTTCTCTCCATTCTCCATCTTGCCTAGTTATCTATGTAGATGATGTAATTTTATTGAGTGCTGGCCTTTGTTTCTTTTCTAATTTGACTCAAAACACTTATCATCTTTTGTTTGGAGGCCCTTTAAAACTGCTGACAAGCTGCTATGCAAGGCAAATATTACTACTTGTGTCACTTGTCTGTGGTAATAGGAGAGGTAAGCAGCAATAAGAGAAATGATCTGAACCTCTTCACAAGGGACTGTGCTGCTTTAGAGACTGTCAGTGTGTTCAGATGCAATGTAGGGATAGTTGGTAATTGTGGAGACACCTTGCATGCTAGCACTTTAAGCCCATCACTATTAAAAGATATTGAGTGGGTATGTCTGCTGTCTGATGTTGAGCAGGCAGTGTGAGCCAATGACGAACATATAGGACTATAAAGGGGGGGTTGATCCCCCCTGTTGATTCACAGTGTGACTTTAAACAATTCACTTCATCTGTCTGTGCTACACCAACATGAGACTTTCCCATATGGATAAATAATCTTTGAATGATGTTCACTATGGAAAGACGCTGTATATATTCTGACTTGAGCAGAACGGCAGAAATACATTTTAAGATAGGCTGCTGTCGTAAAGCAGAATTCTATTGTCATTATGTCTTATAAATAGTGAATATGTGTTGTAGAAATTCCCCTGGCGATTGTCTACATGAAATAATGTGCATTTAAATTTATTTTTAAACTAGATAGAGAGCATTAACTAAAAAGCTCAATACCACCACAATAAATATGCAGTTTTTAAAAAAATCAGGTTTTGAAATCTTTCATTTTCTATTAGTTACTTGCTGCTTTATGACAAAAGTTTAACTAAAGCTTTGTTTATTCACAGTTTTGCCATTTGTCAGTAATTTAATGCCATTATTAACTCTTTTTTTAATTGTCTATAGAATATTACTGAATGCTTTGGGTGCATTGGGTGTTGTGAACCCCAGACCTATAACTTAGATGATTGTGTGCAAAATCCTTTCTTCCATTTTCTAATTTCAATTAATCCAATTTAAGGGTGTCAGATGCTTTGGCCTGTCTTGGTAGCATTGCACTCAAGGAAGGAACCAGTCAGTGTCATAGAAGACACAGGTTGACTGGTACTATATAAATGTAATGAATTATTATTATTATTATTATTACCCCCGGCCATGGTGGCTGCTTCATTACCTGGCCAGGAAGCAATGATAAAGGAAGGATATGGATGGATGGGCGTCCTGACCAAGTTGATTAGTGAAATCTTTCTTAATCAGTAGACCATTACGAGGGAATGACATAGGGCGACTGCCTCCCAAGGCTTTCTCTTCCCCCATTACACTGGGTGGTAGTGTCCCCCTGTTATGGCTCCTGTTTGGACACCCACAGGGCTGCATGGGTGTTGTAGTATTGAATGGCAGCCCTGTTGGGGTTCTCAGGTGCAACTAGGGGATGCTGCTGGGAGAAGGCTCCCCACTTATGGAGAAGTTCCACCAGACCCGGAATTGCTTCCAGATGGCAATGCTGCTGCACTAGAAGCCCTCCAGGGTTTGGCTTGAAAAGCAGCCACTCCGTCTCATCCACAGAGGTGGACAAGTTTTGCTCGGAGAAGAGTGGAATTGGAAAAGGAAAGGAAAGAAACAAAATGGAATTATGACTGATCTATCAGGTGATAAAAACCTGTAGAAGTTTTTTTGCTTGAATAAAAACTTCTTTCTTTGAACCTGTGACTGTGTGGATTGGTTGTATCTGGGTGTTTGCCCCAAACAAGTCACACCAGTTTGGAATGCCAATTCTTTGTGGCATACACCCATACATCATCATCTTAAGCCCCTTTCACAGTACACAATCTTAGTTAGATTCAGCGACTCAGTCAGACTGGCCTCCGACTTACTCTGACAAAGTCAAGTTATAAGGATGGGCTCATGTGTATACAAGAGCTTTTAGTGGTAGCAAAGATACTCACATTCACACCATCTGGAAGCAGCGATGTGTTTATTTTATTATAGTGACTTTGGAAACACATCCAGCCTTGACTTGTCTCATATACAGAGGCACGTAAAACAACTGCCCAAATGAATTGATAATAAAGAGCATATTAAACAAAGGGCGGCAAGGTGGCGCAATGGGTAGCACAGTCGCCTCACAGTTAGGAGACCGGGGTTCCCTGCGTGGAGTTTGCATGTTCTCCCCGTGTCTACGTGGGTTTCCTCCCACAGTCCAAAGACATGCAGGTTAGGTGCATTGGCAATTCTAAATTGTCCCGTGTGTGTGTGTGTGTGTGTGTGTGCCCTGCAGTGTCCTCAGCAACCCAAGCAGTACTACTGCGGCTGCTGGGATTTGGAGTTAATCTGAGTAGTGCTGCTAGAAGTTGACTACCAAAGTGTAGTCACTCGGAAGTACAATGCACACATTGCAGCCAGGAGGAATGCAGGAAAGTGTGTGTTTTGGATCACACAAACAGAAAGAAAGTTTGTCTGTCTGATGTCTCACTTTTGTCATACCACAGCAGAAGTGAACAACAAAAATAAAAGGGCCAAGGAGAACTTGCTTTACCTGGAAAGCCTTTGTTCGGGCACCAGTGCCATTAGACATCATGTTAATGGGTTTTCAGAATGCAGCATGCTCATGATATGTGCTGAAAAGTCATTAGAGGGTCATTTGCGATATTAATTGTGCATTCTGACATCATCAAGGCTTCATGATCCAGTAACATCACTTGTTAAGTTGAACACACCCTACAATTTGAAGTCATTTAGTGAGGTAAACTACACTGCACATCCTTGGGATGTGTGAAGGAAAATGATATACAGTATCTGGAGAAATTTGCTGATTTTAAGCAAATGAGGCTTTGATTTCCTGCATCTGTGTGGCAGCAACAGTAAGCATTGTGCCACCATTCATTTACAACCCTGTTTTATTGTCAACAAGTTTAATGGATGTACAGCCTTTAACTCCACTTGATACAGGGTTGGTTGCCAGAAGCACAGAGACGTTGTTAGTAATAAGTATTGTTACATGTGGAGATTACAGTACAGTGAAGGTCTTATTTGCATGTTTAACCAGAACTCAACATGTCATCATTCTCTGGTGCCCTGATAAACAATACATCCTTTTTCTAATGCCACATAACAATGATCTGCCATGGTAACAAGTGTAGATTGGCAACCAGAGGATTTTCATGGCAATCAGGGCTGCACACTGACAGATTAGATAGCCAGTTGCTCAAAACAAGGACTCAAAGAAAACTGTATCATCAGAGGACTAACATTAGAAAAATATATACAGAGTATAAATAAAAATGTAAATATGCATATATAATATTCTCAAACCTGGGTACTGTAATTTAATTGAGGGTCAAAAAGTGTGACAAAACCTATAACAGTGGCACTGAGTGCAAGGCAGGAAACAAAACTGTAGATGGTGCCAGTCCACACACACACACATACACACACACACACATATATGCACACACATTTACATGGCTAAATTAGAAGTGCTTTCATGTCTTTGGGTTTGTCGGAGGAAACACCCACACACAGACACAGGGAGAACATGGAAAATATTTCATGGGATTTGAACCCACGATGCTTGAAAGAGCAGTGCTCAGCACTGTCCCATGATGCCATATCTAATATATAAAGCAGAGTCGATCGATATATGTATGTGTGTATGTATGTTTGTTTGTCCGCCACACAAATCTGCACCGGGCGTCCGATCGGCACCAAACTGGGAATGGGGCTCCTTTGTGACCAGGAGAAGGTCATGGGGTATGTTTGGTTGGGAAAAATGTTTGTGGTGAACCACAGGGCACCTTTTCATCAACACAACGTTCGGCACACGTCCCTGTACTTATTATCAACAAGATGGCCGCACGTTGCAACAGACGTTCACCGCAGCGACATCTAGCAGCAGCTTTGGTCTCTGTGCGTTGCTCTTTACCCATGTTTCTTTAAATTGCCAAGAGATGGCGGAAGTGTCCAAGTATGAGAAGGCCGACTCCTTTGATCCGGTGAAGGGGAACTGCCGTATGGATGTAAAATGTGAACGACCCAGTGCGTGTGACCGGCTGAAACACCTGCGTTTCCGTGGCTCACACTCCCACACGCACTGATAGTGCTGTATTTCATTCGCCAACGTCCATTATATGCAAGCACATTTGAACAGAGACTCGCTGGTTTTATGTCTCTTCTCTCTGTAGTTACCGTTGCTAACTTTCGTTAGATGGCAGCACGGTTCAACACAGACACTCCTTACAAATGCTTTCCGATATCTTGTAAATAAAGTAAATTCATCTGACTGTGGTGCTTATTCCGCACGTAATACCATGTAACACATTATAATTGTCCTGTTTTTCGCTAATATACCCATGCCACTGAAAAAAAGACGTAGAATTGGAACATCCACTTCAGATACCAGAACAAAGTCTATTTCAAAGTTGTCTCAAACGCCACAGCAGACAGAATCCAGAGTGGAAGAACTTACAATAAAATGTGAATCAGAAAACTGTTTGTTCTATTTCTATGTTCTGTTTCTTTCATTTGGGAAATTCACCGGTTATACATTCCCAGGCAATGCTGGGTACTTCCGCTAATTTATAAATAAAGCAGAATGTGTGTGTACTTGTTTGGTGTACAAATCCATACCTTAAACCTACTGCACCTCCTCCAAATTTTTCGCAGATTCCCTATGGAACACCATTATACTTTGTTCCAAAATCTGACCACACTTGCACTTTATTAGATTAGATTGGATTAGATCTTTATTGCCAAATACACTGTCAGAGTATGGTGAAAATCTTGTGCCACATTTGCTGACAGGGAAGCATATACAGACAGTATGATGATGTATAAATTCGAAAATTAAATAAATAAAGAGCAGAAGAATGGCCTAATGTACAATATATAGTACAGAACAGAACTATACAGAGATAAAGATTGCACCAGCAGTACATACTGTACAGTCCTTTGGAGAAGGATGAATCATTGGAAGTCAGGTTACCTAACCACTCCATGAATCATCATGTCAGGATACTTTCAATAGTGCAGCGATAGAAATTCACCAGTATTTTGGTCCCTAACCCAAAGCTCTTTAACCTCTTCAGGACAAAATGCCTTTGCTAAGCCTTTTTGAAGATGCAGGAGGTATTGATAGACCATGAAAGGCAATTGGTGATCTATACACCCAGGAACCAGAAGGTGCTAACTGTCTGGACAGGGGAACTGCTGATATGGAGTGGAGCATGACTGTGTTTGTTCTTCCTGAAGTCAACAATGACCTGCTTTGTTTTGTTGACTTTCAGGAGGAGGCTGTTGTCATGGCACCATACTGTCAGGTCTTTTACCTCACTCCTGTAGGCAGCTCCGTTATCATTGCTGATAAGGCCAATCCCAGTGGTGTCATCTGTAAACTTGATGATGCTGTTGCCCTCATGCTTACCTACATAGTCAATGGAGAATAGACAGTATAGCAGTGGGCTGAGACAGCAGCCATACAGAACACCAGTTTAGTGAACAGTGTGGAGGAGCTCATGTTGCCAGTCCTGACTGACTTGGGCCTGTTTGTCAGCAAGTCAAACACCTAGCCACAGATGGAGCTGCTCAGATCTCTGAGCTTTAAACCAGGTTGGAACACACAGTGATGTTGAAGTGCCCCTAGAAGATATTTTTGGGACATGACACGGGTATGTAAAGTTGATTTCCAAGGTGGGTTTACTTAGTGATATTTTGGTTTAGGGCCAAAATTTTTCTCCCTATCACTTCGGGCAGCACCAGGTACCCCTGCTAATTTAATATAAAGACAAAATAAGAGCACTGCTGCTTTGATCCAAATGTTGGACCTTCTTCCCTTGTCATATTGATTGCCTTACAGAACTTCAATGTGGCCTTGTGAAGGACAATCATCATTGTTTTTTTTCAATCTACCCTGCCAGACACCTCAGCACTACTGATGCCAGCCTTCTCACTAGTTTAAAGACTTCTTATACAGCTGTTGGCACCGTACTTTTTTAGCCACACATCTGCTCAAGTTCAAGTTGAAGATCCTCTAGTGGTTTTGATCAAATAGCATTTTCTCACCTTTTCTTTCTTATACTGTATTTTAAGAACCTTTACCTGTAACTTTATTCTGTAATTGAAATCTGTATATATTTTATTCTACTGTCTTGCCAACTCCCACATAGTTTATTTTCACTTATATGTACCGCCTAAATTTATTTACTTGTAATTTAATTATTTTCTCATTAATATCATCACTTATGTGGTTCCTCTGAACCGTACTTCTGCTTAAATAGTATAATGCCTTCTGAAGATATGCTCTATCAATGCCCTTATATAAAAGACCCACTGATTGATTGATTGATTGATTGATGGCAACTCTAAATTGCCTCTGTGTGAGGGAGTGTGGCTGTATGAATGAATGTGTCTTCTGATGGCATGTGTCCTTATCTTTCCAGACATCCGTGAACTTGCAGAAAAGCAAGTCATTTAGGCATTTGGATACTTCTGGTGGGTTCTTGCTTCTCCTCAGACACCTTCTAGAAAGATCTGCCCAACAGAAACACCTAATAGTAAATGCCCTAGACCTAGCCCAAGTCAAAATCCCCAAAACGTTAATGGTCAGGTCCTTGCTGGTCTTCTTTGTCCATTTGCCCCCACTGTATGTGCTTCATCTAAGTACCACCCCCTCCAGCTTATTCACTGTGCCACTTTTCATCTTATTTTCTTCTCCTGCTGCCTTTATGCTCGCTGACCCCTTTCCTCAAATGACATTCTAAAAGAATCACAAGCAAGTGGTGGGCTTTAAACATAACCTGAAAGTATTTCTGGCATCACAAGCAAACTTAGAAAGATCTAAGGCCTTCCTCAGAAAGCTTTCCCAAGAATCCCCTCATGACATCTTTAGCTGTCACTATGCAAGTAAGGCCTGCTTCTCTCCATTCATCTTCTTCTACCTATGCAGACACTTATAGGAGTTCTATAGTCTCCAATATGTGTTCATCTTTTACTAGATCTTTTAAGTCTCTTCCACTGCCTGTGACATCAAGTATATTGGTAGAAATAGGTAACACATAGTTTGAATTATGTGCCTCATAATTCTCGGTGTGGAGTTTGCTGGTTGTGCCTATGTCCATCTGGGATCATTTTCCCAGATTTTGTTTCTTGTATCCCAAAGAAATACATTTTCACTTTTCTTGTGACATTGGCCAAGTAAGAGAAAATGTACCCTATGATCCCTTGTGCCCAACAGTTTTTGGTTATGCTCCAGGTTCACCCAACTCTGAAACTGGAATAAGTGGGTTAAGATAATGAATGGTTGAAAGAACCCCATACCCCATAGCCCATGCGAGATCAGTGGGCTGCTTATTGAAAGCCAGACAAAACACTGACTTGTATATGTCGTACTTCTGACTTTAAGCAACACTGGCATTCACACAGTTTCATAAAGAAGAATGTTGTGTGATTTAGTTGGGTCAGTGATATGAGTCATGACAGCAGAATTACAGTAGCTGTGACCCCACTAGTTGGAAATGGTGAACATCATGTGATTAACCATCTTTCCCAATTCCAAGATGTTCTCAATTCTACCACCATAAAGTGTCCCCAGTTCAAAGAGTGGCTATCCCTATTGTGTGTCTGTCTCCTTTTTCTCTTTCACATTTTAAGGGGCTAATTCTGCCTCCTGTCCTCCCAGCCAGCCTCTTAGCAATTTGGCCACCCTACCATCACTTTATATCTAGGGTACCATTCACATGTGGAAGTTTTGTAATATTTGTAATAACAAATGACCACATAGTCCTCAGGAAGAAAAAAAAAGACACACTGAGCGTCCAGTATCAGAGCATCACTTCCCTTGGTGTTTTCATTGTTGTTCTCTTTAGTGTGAAGCGTTAATGTCCATTTCTATTACAAATTTTCAGCAAAAAGGTTGAGAAAAATAGCGTCACTCACCGTAGGAGGAAAATTAGGTGACAGTTTGACAGTCGGCCTGGCTCGCACCTTGGCAGTTCCAGTATCGGGGACTGACCCATAGCCCAACACTTTATCTGAAAGTGAAAAAGAAAAGTCTTTAGTATTAAAATTAAGACAGAGTTAAGTGCTAGAAGGAATAATGGGAAAGGCTGGTGTTCAGCAGAATTCTTAAACCACATTTTCTGTCCATTACTTATAATGTAATAACATGACACAATGCCAATTTCATAAAATCTGGATTGCCAGTTGTGTCAAATAGCTGTAGCTGAGATGCACAGAAGAGGTTCATAATTTCTCATGTTGTCCCACTTCTGGTTGATGTTGGCCAACACCTCTGAGTGTAGCCCCATTGCTGGACAACCATTCCTATATGAGACAGTTATGGACTGTTCTCCAATCTTGTGGTTGAATCAGTAAGTATGGCAGAGGTTTGCATTTTTTTTACCCATAATTCCATGAATCACTGGTGAGTTCACTTAAACTATTGGAGCACGCAGCTCTGTGCGCTGACTGGCAATGTGCTACTCAGGATCCAGACTGTACCGGCCTCCTGATCCTAGCAGACTGTGGAAGTTTGGAAGCTGTCCAAGCATCTGACCCCTGAAGAATAAATCCACTGATTAGATGAGGAAGAAGCAGTAGTATAACTGAAAGTCAATAAAGTTGAAAAGCTACCATTATTGCAGACTAGTACCCAGCTTGCTGTTGATACGTTTCTTAGGGACAGCAGCCAAGGGCCACCTAACCTGATGTTTCCACTACAGGAGAGTCCCCATTGGGACCTTTGCCTACAGTTAATGTGCTGATAAGCTCTCACGCAAAGAAAGAAAACAAGGGATTCTACCTACTGACTTAAGCTAATGTCACTATTGTCCAGTAAACTCCAGTTGCCCTTCTTCAGTGCAGGAGATGATTCCACCATAATTTCCAAATCCAACAGGAATGCTCCTTAGCACTGCTATACTATTAATGCAATTACTTAAAAGGTGCCTAGTGCTGTGCTTGCCCAGTCTCAGAAAGAGACAATACTTTTCAGATCATAAGAGTCATGTTAAAAAAGTTAGCATGGTAAATGCATCCTGGGTACTCGACACTGTAGACCACACACATACTTGTAACAAAATATCACATACCGTATTCCACCTACTCTTATTAAATTGCTGCTGCTGTTGCCATTGGATGGCACTGTGTGCCAGTACTAGTCTTGTTTAAATCCCAGGCCTGCAGTCAGATTTATAAAATTTGCATATGCAAAAAAAGAGACCCAAAACATGTGTATGCAACTTTCCACTCAGAAGCCCTGATTCAGAAACAAAAGCTTATTTAGTTATTTATTTACTTATTTTATCCAAGGTGACTTAATATTGGTTACAATTCTGTTGTTTTTCTAATTGGAGTACAGGCAGGTGAAGCGACTTGCTCATAGTCACACACTGTCAGTAATGGAAAGCTCAACAGGAGAACTTATGTATATTTACACCCACTCGGACCCATATGCATGTAACGTTTTGGCGAAAACAGGAAATGATGCCATCCTTGATCAAGTAGGGAAATGCAAGCACACCAACTTGTGACAGCAACTTGTATGCATAATTCATATCACCAAGCAGTTATTATAATGTGCATTGACATGACAAACATCTGAAACCTCAAAAGTGATGAGTAGGATGTACAGACTCTATTGTAGTTGGTGTGTATTTGCATTGAAGAACATTTTTGGTTTTACATTAGTTTACATCAGCAAACCTGTTGTCACTTCTCAGGGAACTGGCTGACAGATCAGCAATATCTCAGCCAAGCTTCAATCAATCATGACTGCCATGCTGGAGGCCATTGACCAACTGATGAGGTGCTACATTCAGTTGTGTATGGTGTGGGTGTATAGACTGACATAACAAGGTAATTTGAAGCAGTGTCCAGTTTTGATAAAAAAATAAAGGTAATTTACTGCACTCACACTGCAATAAAGTAACATAGCAGGAATGAAGCTGCTTTTGTTAGCTGCAATAAGTGACATTAAATAAATGCACAAGTCATCTGTAATACCAAGATGAGACTGACAAAGTCATGGCTTTGTGACTTGGGATGACCCATGATTCATTTATTTTGAGGAAAATTAGTGTTGACAGGAACTTGCTGATGGTGCTGTACATGAACGCTAGCATGTTGGTAAGGTAACTGGCTGAACCCTCAGGTTTTTATGTCGTGTACTATTCATTGTAACAGCAATCATGTCACGATTGCCCAGAGGGGACTGGGCAGTCTAATGGTCTGGAATCCCTACAGATTTTATTTTTTTCTCCAGCTGTCTGAAGTTTTTTTGTTTTTTGTTTTTTCTGTCCACCCTGGCCATTGGACCTTACTCTTATTCTCTGTTAATTAATGTTGACTTATTTTATTTACTTACTGTGTCTTTTATTTTTCTATTCTTCATTATGTAAAGCACTTTGAGCTACTGTTTGTATGAAAATGTGCTATATAAACAAATGTTGTTGTTGTTGTTGTTATTATAAGTGCCAGGCAATAGTGGCTATCGTCTCAGACACTGGTGTCTTATGCCTTTCTCAGACCCCAGAGCACAGTGGAGAGGCGTTACAAGGTCACATATGTTCTTGCCATGCTCATTTATGGAGCACACCATAGGACTCCTCAAATGTAGGTGATTGCATATGTATGAGGTTGATTAGCATAGTCCATATTAATATATGATGTTTCAGGGAAGTGGGTGTGATTCGAGGTGTGTTCACACACACACATTTTCAAGATGATTGTGATTTATAAAGGTTAAATTGTATAGAATGTGCATACACCAGATTTTATAAGTCTGTTTTTGCTTTTTTTTGGCAAACGCATACTTTCACTCTTGAATCCATGCAGAGAGTTTTGCACGTTCAACCAGTGTTTGCATTGTTTTTCATTGGGCACTTCTGTTTACTCCCACATTCCCAAAAACAAGCATTGTAGGTTAAGTGCCAATTTCACTAATGTCAAGTGTGGGTGTGTGCATAAGTAGGATCTGTCAAGGACTGGTTCTTGTGTTGCACCCAGTGCTGCTCCCATTGACTCAGTCCTTCCGTGTCTGTAAAATGGACTTAAAGGGTCTAACGCAGGGGTCCCCAACTCCAGTCCTGAAGGGCCCCAGTGGCTGCAGGTTTTCATTCTAACCCTTTTTCTTAATTAGTGACCTGTTTTTGCTCCTAATTAACTTCTTTTGAATTCATTTTAATCAACTTGCTCTCGAAGAATTAGACCCCTTAATTGTTTCTTTTTCCTTAATTAGTTGCCAAACAATAATGAGATACAAAATGAGCCAAAACATGACCAACAAAGTGTGTCCATCATACAATATCTGAAAATAAAGAAAAACGAAGGTCTCAAGGATGTTGATCTGCTCAGGTCCCCAAAACATTTTAACAGTGCTCTTAGAAAAAAGAAAATCAACAATTTCAGAAATATATGCCATTGCATAATGAGAGCAGCAACAAGCCATGGAATTAAAGAACGGGTTTAATTAACGACAAGAATCCACATCCTTTGATGCCCTGTCAGCTCAATGCCCACTGGCAGGGGTAAATGAATTTGCAGGTGTTCTCCATACAACTGTGTGGGTTTTTCATTTAAAATACAGACTCTAGTGACCCTGCTCCTGTCATGTTTCATTCCTATGCCTTCTGTCTTTGGCAAATACCCTTGGTAGCAAGGTAACCTGTCACAGATTATTTTTGTGAACGAATTTGTTGTACACACTGCAAATGGTCAATTAATTTTCTGAGTGCATCCACCAGTTTATCCTACCTTCTTAATCCCACAATGTTAGGTATAAAATTGGAAAACCCACCCTGGACTGGACACCAGTCCACCACGGGTGTCTAATTTATAGCTGTCATTTAAACAAGTGTATTTCTGTGGGATGTGGGTGCAGAACAGGAGCACCCAGCAAAAACCCAGATAGACATGAGAAGAACATTCAAATTCCATTAGGACAACGACTAGGTTAGTGTTGTGATATTCAGCAACACAAAATGACGAAAAGAGTGAACAGGTGTCAAAAATCTTAACAAAAACTCTAATTAGGACATCATTTGTCTGCCTCAGAAACACTCCAGAAAGACTGGATTCAACTCAAAAGACAGGATTCAAAGCCTGCACAGGCCCAAAATGGTGCTGAGGGTTTCCATTTCCATGTAAAGTAGATAATACCATCCATCCATCCATCCATCCATCCATTATCCAAGATAATACCATAAAAATAATAATTGAAAAACAAGAGAAATGAGAACAAAGGACCATACACAAACCCTGGCTGAAACATAACAGTTAGGACTTAAAATGAGGACACCACTACCTACTGCAGCACCTCACTGCAAAAAACATCAAAGCTGCCAATGCGTAATTAGCTGCTGCCCTTGTTTTTTCCTGAAGCACAAGTAAATCTGACCGAACGCCTAGAGCACAAATAAGTCTGATGGTGCTTGTGGGGAGGAGGCCCAGGCAATACGCACAAGTGTCGTCTGGTCAAGCAAGACAAACCAGCAGCATTCATTTGTCACTGGGTGTGTCACTGCAGAAAATGAGGATATTGAGGGGCAGCCAGTGTTCAGTTAAGTCTTTCCTTTTTCTTCAGAAATTGTCCAATGCAGATCATAAAAAATGTACCCTTCACAGAGAATAAAAGAAGATGCCCAGCCTTCTGGTGACCCATTCTTCAGCCTCAAACTGACACACATGGACTGACTTGTTTGGAATGGTGTCTACTCTTCACTATGTCCATGAAGATACTGCATGTCTAGAAACCAATCCAATGTGTCCAACTGTCACTTAACTTTAGGATGGCATCAGTTTTACATCCCTGACCCAGAAATGATAAAAATGATTGCAACACATACACCCAGATAACTAACGGGTCCTTTTGACCAGATTTTGCTATAGCCACTGCTGACTTATGCATGGAGTCTGGCCTAGTGGGCAAAGCACTTGACTTTAAACCCCAGGCAGACTAGCCTTGTACTCCCTGTGTGAGCCTGAGAAAGCCATTTAACCTGCTTGTGCTCCAGTTATTTAATAACTATATACATGTAAAGCACCTTGTAAAGGTCTTTGCTATAGAAAGATGCTATATAATTAAAGGCTAGTTGAATTCAACACCTCTAAATGTATTCTTTTTACTATCTACCTTAAATTAAATATACTCAATGAAACAAGTCAAGTTGGAGAGCATGCACTGGTACAGTGTGTTGCTGCACCCACTATACGACAAAACAACTCGGGATCCCGGTTGGCAACCCCCCAGGCAGACACGCGGTCCAGTCCCACTCTCCAGAAATGACCCTCTATCTGCCGCAGCCAGGTATTACGTGGTCAACCCCTTGGTCTGGTCCTGCCACTCAGGTTCCCAACAATGAGGATCTTATGAGCCGGATCACCCTCGGGGAAACGCGCCACATGGCTCCTTGTCTGACGCTCCTTCACAATGCAGATAATGTGCCTCATTCGGGACTCCATGAGCAACCGCTCATTCGACACAAAGTCAAACCAATGGTTCCCAAGGATTTTCCGGAGAGACACAATGCCAAAGGAGTCCAGTCTTTGCCTCAGGTCACTGGATAGCGTCCATGTTTCACAACCATTTAGCAAGACAGGAAGCACCAGGAATCTAAAGACTTGGACCTTCGTCCTTTTGCATAGATATCGGGAGCATCACACACCCCTTTCCAGCGACCTCATGACCTCCTATATTCTCCCAATCCGTCTACTGACTTCATAGGAAGAGTCACAAAAAACATGAATGCCACTGCCAAGGTAAGTGAATCTCTCAATAACGTTGACACTCCCTCCGCAAACAGGCACACTGCTGATGGCTGAGCCCAAGAGGTCATTAAAGGACTCAATGAAACACTATTCATAAAATAACAACATAAGTAAATCTAAGTGGTCCAAACCATTTGACTTTTTTATTTAAGAATGAAAGGAGGGCTGGTAGACCAAACAAAAAATGATTAATTTGAACTGCTTTTTGGAATGCCCCAGAGGAGAGGTGGGAACTTTAGCAGACAGACGCTGAGTTTCAAAGATAATAAACAGTCTCTGCAAGCCAAGTGTGCCATAGCTTATGTACAAATAACATTGTAATTTGACGTTGTCGGATTTTGAGATTCGAAAAAACAAACAAAAAACTTTTGGTTTTATTTTATAGCTTTTTTGCATTGACAACATGAGAACATAAGAAATTTGTCAAACAAAAGGAGACTATTCAGTCCATTAAGCCTGTTTGTTTAGCTAATAGCTAAGCTGTCCCAATATCTCATCCAAATTCTTCTTGTCTGACTACATGTCTTGGCAGTTTGTACCAGAGTCCCTCAACTTTTTGTGTAAAGAAGTCCTTCAGTCTTCAATGTGCTTCCCTTTAATTTCCACTGGTATCCAGGAGTATATGACTCATCCTTAAGCTGTATCAAAGGCTTTTTGAAAATCTGAGTAAATTATGTAGTATGCTTTACTTTTGTCAATTGTTGCAGTTGCCTGTTCAAAAATTCTGAAAGATTGGTTTGGCAAGATCTTCCTCTCATAAACCCTTGCTGGTTTCAATTTAGTATATCATTTTCATTCAGGCAATTTTCTACTTTATTTCTTATAACAGTTTCCATAATTTTACATGGCACAGAAGTAAGACTTATTTGTCTGCAATTACCAAGATCCATTTGGTCTCCCTTCTTGAAGATTGGAATCATTTTTGAAACTTTCCTATCCTTGGATACTTCTCCTTTCTCAAGTGACTGCTCAAATATTCCTAATAAGGGTCCATAGAGAACGTCTTTCATTTTTTTCAATACAATTGGTAAAATCTCATCTGGTCAAGGGGTTTTATTAGTCTTCATTGCTATGAGGGCTTGAAGCACATCCAACTCTTCCATTTTAAAACATATGAACTCGGAGTTTGTTTTTATTGCTGCATGGTGAATTGAATTTGTTTCTTCCTTGACAAGTAGTTGTTTAGTTAATTTGCTATTTACTTCTCACTTTCAATGATTTCTCCTTTTGTGTTCCTGAGGTTCCTTAAATATACCTAATTTGAGCCTAGATCAGATCGTCTCTGAAGTGACACCATCTTTCATTTATAGTTACTGAGTTTTTCTTTCCCATTCTGTGTTTTCTAGGTACTTCCTCAGCCCCATGTAAGCTTTCGTCAAATTATAAGTCTTTGTTTTGGGAAACATTTGTGTGTTTTCAGATAAGATCTCAAATTTATCATGTTGTGATCGCTGTTATTTCAGTCATCAGTCAGTCATTTTCCAACCCACTGTATCCTAACACAGGGGTCACGGGGGTCTGCTAAAGCCAATCCCAGCCAACACAGGGCACAAGGCAGGAACAAACCCCCGGCAGGGCTCCAGCCCACTGCAGGGCACACACACACACACACCAAGCACCCACTAGGAACAATTTAGGATGGCCAGTGCACCTAAACTGTATGTGTTTAGACTGTGGAAGGAAACCAGAGCACCCGGAGGAAACCCATGCAGACACGGGGAGAACATGCAAACTCCACGCAGGGAGGACCTGGGGAGCGAACCCAGATCTCCTAACTGCGAGGCAGCAGCACTACCACTGCGCCACCATGCCACCCACTGTTATTTATAATGTTTGTATATATATATATATATATACAGTACAGGCCAAAAGTTTGGACACACCTCCTCATTCAATGTGTTTTCTTTATTTTCATTAAACCATTTCAGGTGACTACCTGTTGAAGCTCATCGAGAGAATGCCAAGAGTGTGCAAAGCAGTAATCAGAGCAAAGAGTGGTTATTTTGAAGAAAGTAGAATATAAAACATGTTTTCAGTTATTTCACCTTTTTTTGTTAAGTACATAACTCCACATGTGTTCATTCATAGTTTTGATGCCTTCAGTGAGAATCTACAAATGTAAATGGTCATGAAAATAAAGAAAACACATTGAATGAGGAGGTGTGTCCAAACTTTTGGCCTGTACTGTATATATATATATATATATATATATATATATATATATTCACACTTTTTGCATTGATCAAAGAGATAGATCTAGAGACATTCCCAATGCATTTTACACCTTAACATAGAATGTTTACTGCCTGCAATTCACTGACAGGTCTCGGTCTAGTTTCAGAACACAGAATAGCACAGTTGATGATTTGCTTATCACAGCAAACTCTTTGTAGATCAGTATATTAATTCTGTTAGACATTAGTGCTGCATTTGATACTGTCAGCCACGATATCCTACTGTCCATAATGGAGATCATTTTGGGCATTTCTGTCACTGCCTGACAGTTTTTTTAAGTCATACCTGAATTTTAGGCAAGAGTTTGTCAGTCTTGTAACAGCAGGTCCAGCTCAGTGACGGTCACACAAGGAGTTCCTCAAGGCTCTGTTCTCCATCATCAGCTGATCTATATCTATATGATTCTCCTTGGCCATATTATTCATAGCTTTGGAGCTTTAGACAAGGCTATCATTCATATGCGGACGATACAAATATCTATTTCAGTGTTAAAAGCAAAAGTTCATTTGTGTTTGCTGAGCACACAATTTGCCTCAATGAAATTAAAACCAGGATGAAATATGGAACTCTTACAATTAAATTGTAACAAAACCACATTCCTGCTAATTGGTACTAAAGCTCATCTTAGGAAAATGAGTTCCTTTTCAGTAAATATCATGATATTTAAATACCATCAGACCACCAGTAGTGATTCCACTCTGTTGGGCCCTTGATCAAGGCCTTTAACCTGCTATTGCTCTGTTCTGGATTTGATGTTAACCTGCAAGCAGATCCAATAACTTGCATGGAAAACTCAGGGGTTGGTGGCAGGATTGGCACTCCAGCCACTAAAACAAAAAGAAAAAACCTCACACTGCTCCTTTCCATTCAAGCTAGTGTGGTGCTCAAGTGTCACCTGTTACACTGCTGTGCTGGGGTCCTAATTTGGGATCCTGAGGTGGTTTGTTGCATGGTGAGTGCAGCAATGCGCTCTATCAGTGCATGTTCCCAATCTCTCTTTCTCTTGTTCTTCTGCAAGGAAACTTGGTGCCATTTTTAATTCCCCACGTTTTCATTCTACCTATATAAACCACATTAAGAAGCTTTCTTATTTCGAATTCCATAATATATCCTGCATTCACTCATTCCTTTCCTTTTCTGATCCTAAGAAACTTTTCAATGCTCTTTTGCATCCCACATCAATTACTGTAACTTTCTAACGGTAGGTGTCCCTTCTAATCTGTTATCACAGCTCTTATTGGTTCAGAACTCTGGTGCAAGATTTCACACACAGACCCATAGCAGAGAGCAAATAACACCCATCCTGTACTTCCTTCCTTCACGGGCTCCCTGTGTCTTACAGAATTGAGTATAACATTCAATTACTAATCAATAAAAATTAAAATGGCCTTGCACCAGACAATATCAGTAACCTCCTCCATCACAGTGGTCCTGTGCCCTCTAAGGTCCACCGATTCTGGCAATCTCATTGTGCCCCAAACTATCTTGTGCTCTATGGGCGAATGAACCTTCAGCTCATCGTGGAAAACAGACTCCCAAAACTGAATCATTCTTTTTAAAAATCAGCTTAAAACTCTCTTGTTCAGGGAGGCATTTAACTTACCCTGACATTCGGTCCCTTCTTTCAGTTTACCTCTCTGACCAGTTGCTCAGTATGATTTGCATTTTTTTTATTGCAGTATCTGAATTTTTGTATAATATTCCAGTTTATTGTATCTTATTTTTGTTTCCTGTATTTATTTTTATTTAATGTTTCTGCTGATATTATTTTGTATCTAATTGTGTGTATTTGAAATTTTTCTGCTTTTTTCTTGTTGTTTATCATGAATTTCGGTGAAAAGCTTTGAGAATGGGAAACATTCTCTATAAATGAAATGTATTATTATTATTATTATTAGATATGGTCCGGGTAATAATGCAAGTCAGTTCGGCAATGAAATCTGCTTCCTTGGAGTTTATACCCTAGCACCTACCCATCCTCTGGTCAATTACGACACAGTTATTCTGCCATCTGTCTTTGACGGCCTAACGTGGGACTAAGAGCATATAAAATGTCAACTCCAAGAGTTTGTTGAGGAAAAGATTCTGAAATCAGCTGGTCACCAGTGCAGTGAATCTAGCACAGTGATGATGTATATTATGACAGCATTAGTATTCCTTTCTAGCTGTTCCCTGTTACTACACTTTCATAAAAAAATCAATGTCTAGGTCATGAAGGCCTGGGAAAGTAAAAAAAAATAGACTTTCAGGAAGTATTCCACAGACACAAAACTAATAATGTAGCAGACCATTTCTGACATGAATACCCTATGCAGTTAAGAAGCTAACAGTCTACACTCATCAAACTTCTTATCCCATGAGCATGAAAAATTCAGGTGGTAGGCCTGTTGTTTGTGTCTTTAGAGCTGGTGAAGCAACAGATGCCATTATTTAAGTTTGGGTATCCTTCTGCAAGCTCTAAATAATGATCTCTATTGATAGAGATATCAATATGATATTGATATCCTTCGATTGGTCAGTTTTATTTTATATAGCTTCCTTCATAGAGAACATAAATCCATTGTAAACAGTTTATAAACATTTGGATTGTTTCTTCATCTGACAACTTTTAGAACATGGCTTGGAAGTCCCATATGATGCCAGTCTATTGACGACACACCTTGTGGCAGTTCTGATTTGCCCTTTTAACCTAAGAGTGTGTCTTTGGGGAAAAAAAAAAAACCCTTATGAGAAAAGGGAAAACTTGTAGACCACTCGAAAATTAAAGCAATGACAATCATTTGTGAGAGGGCAACATTATCCTCTATCCACTGCACCAAAGCTCCACTGCACAGAGAGGTGTTCATTTTAATTTTATATAGAAATTATCTTACTATATTTTTTCTGTTTTTGTTGTTCATTATAAACCTGTATGTGCTCTCCGAGCCTGTGCTCTAAGATAAATATTATGTAAGATCAAATTGAATTGAATAGTCTATTGTATCATGTGGTATCAAATCATTTTACAGATTAGTCAAAGACTTTATGTGTTGCCTTCCCTAGTAAGCATCACCCAAAACATTATTTTTCAGTAGACAGTTATCATTAACAGATCTTTTCTAAGCAATATCTAAGATCATTTTATAGGGTAGTCCATCTTACTTAGTCTCTTTTATAGCAAACAATACTATATAAGTTATTTTATAAAGCCATTCCTCCTTATTTAGTGCCTTTTATAGCAAGAAATATGTCAAACCATTTCATAAGGCAGTGCACCTAATTTGACAGCATTCCCAAATCACAAATCATTTTTATAAGTCAGCCCATCTTCTTATAGTGCCTTAATTACAATGCACCATCACAATTCACTTCTCTTAATAATCAGGCTTTCATGACAAGCAATTCTGGAGATAATTTTATAGGTTAGTCCATCCTTTTTAGCTCCTTCCATAGCAAACAATATAATTAATTATTTTATAAGGCAATGCCTGCTAATATAGTGTTATTCATAGAAAGAAATTCCTCAGATCATTTCATAAGACACTCCTTTTAATTTCATAAGGCAGTTCATATAATACAGCACCTTTGAGACTAAGAGAGAAAGAGAGGAGAGAGGTTGGAAACATGCGCTGATAACGCCTTGCTGCAACCACCACACACTGAACCCAACTATATAGTAAGTTATTTTATATAATACCTTTAATAGGAAGCATTATCCTAAATCATTTTTTAAGGCAGTCTGTCTTTATATGTTGCTTTTGTCATGCATGGGAGTCTGAGGATCACCTTACAGTCTCTACTCAGGTAGACAATACCATCCCGGAATGAGAGGGGGCACTGTCACTAACAGTATTGTCTCCTCCCTCCAAAGCTGTAAGAAGAAGCCCAATGAGGGCAACTGATTCCACCCAGAGAAGACCCGCCCCTTCTAGCTGGAGATGTATAAAATCAGTCATCTCCAGAAGGATGGTGTCAGTTTTGGACCCAAGCCTAACGCAGGAAAGATCCCCTAAACAGATCTACTCTTCAGAGCTACCACAGAAAGTCTAATTGTTTCTGACAGTTTTAAGTTGCACCATTGCATGCTTATTTCCTTTCAAAGTATTTTTTGTTTATTTGGATTGCCTACATTAAATGGGGTTATCCAGTTGGCACCTCAACTCTTTATTTGGACCCCTCCAGTCATTCGACGTCCACACCTATCACAACTAGAAATATGCTAAACCATTTTATGAGACAGTCCATCTTTAAAGAGTGCCTTACCTAGAAATGGGTTGACATTCATTTGCTAAATTCTAATGTCTAATTTCATGTTAAGCACTACTGTAAAGTATTTCACATTGTAATGTATTTTATATAGTGCCTTTTATTGTAAGCACTATTATAAAGGTTTAATACAGCAATATATTCATGCATAAGAATGCCTTTTCATCACATGCATTATGACAAAACAGTATATAAGGCAATTCAGTTTTATTTACTGTGTTCATTTTACTATTATAAGATGCTACCAGGGCTACCATTTATAGTGTGTCTTTCAAAGCAGGCATATTATTCACAGGGCAGTCTCAATATAACGATGATCTGAATTACACTACTTTAACATACTTAGAACACAAACCATCTTCATGTAGCGCCTTTCACAGCAAGCATGATTAATAAGCATGTTCGTCTGCCCTTGTGTATATCAACTGTGCAGGCATATTGCACACACAACGCGACCGTGTATATAGTATAACGCCGTGTACTGTCGAGGTTTGAAGTCATGTTTATCGTAGTGGACTTCTGTCTTCGGTATTGCAGCCAGCCACGTTGTAGATCCTGTTTAAATATTTATATAGCACACGTGGAGGTGAATGACTGTATAATAAACCTTCCTTTGAGCTTTGAAGATAAACATGGCCGCTTGATTTAATTAAGGCGAGATAATACTAAGCCTCATATCTGTGCTGATAAGCTGTCAAAGTGATCGAAATGAAGGGAGACAATATGGGTGTCAGATCGGTGCCATGGAAGGAAATGGCACTCAGTTCCACAAATCCGCTTGACCCGTTCGAACGATGGACTGCTCTGTTCTTCTTTATGTTAAACAAACCAAGCATCAAGCTGCCAAAACCAGAAAGGCAAATGAAGCTCACCAGCAACTGACAGGTTAATTTAGAAAAAAAAATCAATCTTAATAAAAATAGGTGGGGTGGGTCGTGCTGCGAAACAGGGAACGGATAGAAGGGGTCGACCTACAAAAAGAGTTGTTGCGAAACAATATTTGAGCACACTTTTAAGAATGCAAACACCTAAGCTGATAAGATCGCTGAACAATTGAGCGCAGAGTGTGCAAACAAAGGTATTTGTCACACAATGCAAATGGCAAGCCATGACAAACCTGAAAGAACAGGCCTCCATTCTCCGCGAGCTCACGGAGTAAACAAGGCCGCGATTGAGCTACTGGATTGTCAAGTTTCATTTAACTGTTCATAAAAACAATCAGGTCTGCTGCTGTGGCGATGCATTCAGGTGGAAAAATTCTGCTGCTACGGGTGTCTATCAAAATGTGTTCGTCGGGATAGAACGAAGAGTCTTTGGCTGAGGCGAACACTACAGGAGAAATACACACCAAATAAAAGTCAGTGGGAAACCGATGTGTTATACTATTTGAAAACTGGAAAAAATCAAATACTCAATTAGAGGATCTGTACAGATTTTTTTCAAAACATGGCTGGATCTAATCAATAATATCTTAGAATAAGTTAGGTCTTAAAGCACCGAGGAAGCAATTATTTCCGCATTTCTTTTTCATCTCCATTCATCTCTATTGGCCTATCAAACTCATCAATTTAGGTATGTTTACAAGCCTTAAGTTTTACCCCGTTGGCCATGCTCTCTCTCAGGGGTGGGGGTCGACTTGTTCTCAATCCTATTTTTTGTAAATATCGATCGATTTGTATGGAATGATTACAATAAAATTAATAATAAAAATATTACCACTTTAGTAAATACATATGTAATATTCCTGGGGTGGGTTGGCACCCTGCCCAGGATTGGTTCCTGCCTTGCGCCCTGTGTTGGCTGGGATTGGCTCCAGCAGACCCCTGTGACCCTGTGTTCGGATTCACAGGTTGGAAAATGGATGGATGGATATGTAATATTCATAATAATTCAAATAAAAATAACATTGGTAATGATGATGAGGTAAAGGAATACAGTCAGCGTTATTTCCGCCTTTTAGGACTTCCATTGCAATTCGATTCCTACCAGTTGATCCACAGCCTGTAGACTGCTTGTTGTCCCCTATCTTGTCACTGTGCAAAGAAATGTGCTATTTGTGTGAGTGTGCCCTGGTTCTAGTCCATGTTTGTTGACACATGTATGAAACAAGTAATAATAGTGAGAATAAGAATATTTAAAACTGCTTACTTTAAAACAAGGTATGGTGGAAACAAAACCAATCACTGCAATAGGAAGCATTTAGTAGAACCCTGACTTGAATGGCACACCAGTGCAGTTTGTTGCACAGTTGCATACATATGTTAACTCTAAGAAAAATTTACACATGACATCAGCATCAAAAGCAATAGAATCTGTGGCATTTCTGCATTAGGATCACCCTTGGGTGTGTCTGCATTTGGGCAACTGAATTTCCCAAGACAGCAATGGAGCTTATTGGGCTACAACCTCTTATTCTCCATACTGAAAGGATGTTTTGTGATTTGTTTTAGATTTTTTATTTTATATGCTCGATATAAGATGTTATCTAGAAAAATATTGCTTATTGCAGTAAGTGAAATTGCATTCATGCTGCAGGCCGCATGCCTGTTTCTGGGTGGGGAGCTGGAAGAATTGGCCCTGCGGTGTTCTGTATACTCTTGAGTGTGTATGTGCACATGTCCAACTTGAACTTTTCAGTTTAACAATCGAGCTTGGAACATTAAAATGATTGCCTTCAGTTGTTGTGTTTTTCAATTGCACTTCTGGTTGCAGATATCTCAGTCAAGGCTTTGCAGCACAAGTCAACAAAGAGTTATGAAAAGTCCAGTACCATTTGCTTATTTACTTAAAGGTAGCCTTGGCAATTAGAGAATAAAAGAAAAGGAAAGGAATCAGATCAATATGACCATTGCATCAAGTACATATTATATTGAACAAAATGGGGCTAAGTTGAATTTTGTTCTTCATCCACCACTGAGGACAGCAGCCTAAAGGCAATAAATTTCAAAACAGCCATTCAAGAAAGCTTTACAAAAACAGGAATGTAGAAAATTGTTTCTTCATTTGCTTGCTGGTCACACATTGTCCAGCAAACACCTCTCAGGTTGGTGGTTAGCACTGCCGATCCTCAGCGTCTTGAGTCTGAGTTGTTCAGTGTTTGTAGTATGCCTATACTGTCCCAGTTATTGTAGCTTATCCCTTTTCACCTTCAAGCCATTCTATTCTAACCTGAACTGTTGCAGTTTCAACTTAGGCAGTTCATAGCCAATATATTTTCCTAAGCAGTGGGGGCACTCTTAAAAATAAAGGCAACAGAGTGGATTTTCAGAGCAATGCCACAGCAGAACCATTTTTGGGTCCCATAAGAACCATACACATGGATTTCAGAAACAGTCTTTATTTATTTAGATCTGTAACAGTTTCCATAAATAACCATGAATAGATAATAACAGATTTGTGAAATCATTGTAAAAGGACTTTTGTTGTATATTCAATCACACAGGGGAAGTTGAGGTTTTCTTGATCTGTTGCATCCTGCTAAGTTGCCTACCATACATTAAAGTTTTCTGTTAATTGGACATATTCAGAACCTTTTCAGGGCTCAAAGATCAAGTTTTATATGTAAAGAATATTTACCAGAATTAAATGTTTCTTTGTGAATCTATGAGGAAGCCAATAAAGTGCCATTAAAGAACCATTATTTAGTTGTGAGGCTCTCAGTGTACATAACATTTAAATCTATCCTGCTGTATTTTTAAATGATTGCGATAACAGAAGGTATCACAATGATCTCCATCAAACTGAGACAGACCAGGCTCCAAAGCATCCCATTTTTTGATTGATTTTCTGAAACAAGAATGATGTGTGAACTTGTGCATCTTGCTAAAGCCAAAAATGGTCAGATATTTTTAAGTGAGATAATGTTAATGTTTGACATGTGAGCGTACAGTATATAAAAAGAAATTCTGTTATGACCACTCGAAAATTTTGTTTGCCAGAAATGCCACTGCCTAGGATATTAAAAGAAAACTGGGGTTCCCTTCGTAAATCTACATGAATAGAGTGAGAATGTGAATAGTAGTAATAGTGTTGTAAGTTATACTGATAGCTGAAAGCACAGTGGTGCAGTGATTAGTCCTGCTGCTTCAAGGATCCATCATCCTAGGTCTTCTTGCACATCCCCAAAGATAGTTAGGTTGGTCCGGCTCTGCATGAGTGTGGCTGATTTAGCACCCCCTGCTGTAGTTTGGCACTTATCCCAGAGCTACTTTCTGCCTGAAGTCCATACCCTCTTTTATTTTACATTCTTAAACCTGGACATCTTTTTGCTTATTATTGTAACAACTCAAAAGAAATTACTATAAATTTCCTTTCACTTTTATCTCCAATATCTGGCATATATTTGCCATTAGCTTTGCCACTGATAATGGGTGCATGAGACTATTATTATAATATTATATCACACCTTAAATACAGTAGGCCTATGAAATATCAAAGCGAATAATAATGTTTTATGATGGGGTGGCTTTTTTCAAATCCAGTGAGATTGCTGATGTTATTCAGCAACCCGTCTTTTCATTCTTACATGCTTCACCTGCCAAGGACAAGCGTAGCTCTGAGCAATGCAAACTGATAACTCCCCATATGATACATATAGTTGTCTCTCATGAAATGATGCTACCACTCATCTTTTCCACGTGACACATAGAATAGACATGAAGGGAAAATAGCATTTGAAACAAGCCAGTTCTGAAGTATTTTGATAACCTTCTTTGATATAACACGTTGGCTAGGTAGATCATTTTTCACTTTTGCAATATAATCAACGTGGATAATTTTTTTGCCGTTGATAACGCATAATCTCGAAGATCGAAAATAACACGGCACACACGTAAGGCAAGATTTAATGGTAAGGCTTTAACATGCTTTGTTATATCGGTACTTTACAATACTGCTGCTCGCCTGCATTACAGCCAGTCTCTGCTGGATTTAATGTCCAGTAAGTTGATACTGATCAGCGTTCAATTTACAGACACACCAGACAAACAGCGCACTAAACTGAGGAATGTCGGCAAGGCTGATGGTTAAAGGTGGCTGTTAAAGTTAAAATAGGCGGAAGAGCTAAAAGATCTCGGGTCTTTGTGTAACAGAAAGAGCTCGGTCCAGTTTTTTTTTTTTTTTGTGTGTATTTATTTAAATCTAGTCTGTTGAGAGAGTCGCACCCAGTTTTATTTATCGTGTTTTGCGGCTGTGATTGAGAGGAATTTCAGTCTTTAATGATGGAAATCTAGTGGGTTCAGTCTGTTGGTGTGTCAGTTTTCCTTTTTTGTCTCCAATATCTGGCAAAACTGTGCCATTAGGTTGAGAGGTATCACATTGTTAAGTCTTAATTTAATAAATACAGAGATGACTGATGACATAAGAGTTTATGAGAGCAGATTTTAATTCTTATACAACGAGTGACGGATTGCTGGTTTTCCTTATTTAGGATGTCGAATTTACTTTTTACATAAAACAGATACTCGGTTAATGTATGTATCGTTTATTAGCGATATATGTCAGGTTTTAATATTCATACGTAATTATATTGAATTTTATGATACTATATTGACAAAACTGACAAATAATAATTCTAAATATCATATGTTAAGCAATTCTATTATCCGAGAACACCGATTTTATTTAATTTCCCTCACATATTTATTTTACCATAAGACCATGATAATTTGAGTGTTATACTCTATTTACGTTCTAGTGTATAAGATGATCTTTGAAATTTCATACCCACTTGGTGGGCCCAAGCGTATCTAGACACAAATTGGAGCAATGCAGGAACCAGTTCTGGGACTGTCAAACAGATACTTGGCCAATTTAAATTCACCACCAAAAAACAGGTCTTTAGGATGTGGAAGGAAACTCCACTCATACATTTGGAAGCCGCGCAAGATCCTCAGGATTTCTGCTGCTATGAGGCAGAGTTAGCACGGCGTTTACAGACGTGATTTTTAAATATTTAAGTTAGATTTGCTGATAAACCAATACAATTCTGATAGTAATAGGTTAGAGGATCGGACATTTATTTACACTTAATCTGTGCAGTCTCGTTTACAGGGAGAAGAGGCATTACGTAACTTTAGCGATTTTGTTATGCAGTGATATGTCTGAAGTTTTCATTTTACATGAAAGCTGTCTGATCTCTCACTTGGAACTGTTTTAACAGCACGGGCAACGAAGTGACAGGGGCCAGATTTCTTCCCTTATTAGGTACCGAATATCTTCTGTGTTTATTATCTATTTATTTATGTATTTGTTTTTATTTCGCTTGTATTGTTCTTTACTTAAATGTAGACACAGCCCAAACCTCATTTAAAAAGTCCCCTTTCCCATACCCATTCCCTTTGACGTGGCCGCGACCGACAGACTTCACTCACCCAGATCGGGGACATCGATTCTAGTCGGACCGCTGATCTCGAGTTTGGATCCAACAGGCTTCGTTTTATATAAGGATGGATTGTTTTCTTTTCGACCCAGAATCCGACTCAATGTTCCTTTTTTCATTTTTCACTGCTTCCTTCTGACAAGCAAAGCAATCCCGTCAAAATACGCTGTATTTACTCAATCATATCGCCAAGATAACAAAAATAATTAAAACACACACACAGATCTGTCACGCTAATAAAAGATGCCTGCAGATCCCATGGCACATTGCTAGGTACAATAAAGAGCAGGTGTCAAAGTCGAAGCAGGTGCACTACTGAAGGAAAAGTGCTAGGCGAGCATTGCGGTTTCCTCCTCCTTCCGCGCCCAGCACAGGTGAGGTAAACAGTCCCGCCCACCTGCACTCGGGTACGCCCGGCGAGCTCACCTGGTCGCGAGACCGCACCCGCGCCTGGCCCTGTCTCCTAGCAACGAGACTGCAGGCGCTTAAACCACACATCACAAGGACTGGGAGAGCAATCTGCGTTACGTATCTCGAAGGAATCTGTTTCACTGACATCAGCACCTGCCGACATTTCTGGTCAAGGCGCTTTAAAATGAAAAGAGAATGACGTGACGAAGGGTGTTATATGCATTACTAGTAAGGGAAATAAACTAGAAAGTTTACTTTCTTAAATACTTGATGAGAAAGAACAGTTTAGGTTGCCAACTGGTTTGCCTTTACATTACTGCATCAAGGTCTACTACGGAGCTCTTAAATTTTAATTTTATGATAGTTGTTTTTTTTTTTCATAGACAAAACAAATAATTACAGCAACAGCTTTAATAAATCCCATTGCTCCGTGAACTCCTCTGCTAGAATAAACACGAATCTGCTTTAATGCGCCTTCTGTTCATACACCACAGCTGATGAGCCAAAAGTCTTTTACTGTTTATTAAGGGTGCAACTGAGATATGCCTGGGATACTGTATGTATTACTGTACAACATGTATATTTTGTTTCACATATAATGTAACGTATGGAGTCAAAACTGTATACAATATATGGAATAAATATATGAAAATATTAAATCAAATTTTAAACATATGGATTTCGTTTTAAATATACATAGCCACTGTAATGTTTCAAGAGTCAATTCTGAATGCATAAATCTAAATGCGATATATATCAAGTCAACGCTGTGCTTAAGTCAAAAGTAATATACGTGGAGTTCATTATAAATATTAAGTCAATGGGATATATATTTTACATATATTGTTTGTGCAGTCACTTTTGAGTAATGTAAGTGAAAGCAAAGGATAGGTAAATTCAGAATACATTGAATTTAGATTGTGCCATTTAACTTAATATATTCCTAATTGATCAATACATATTCCAAAACACACATACACACGCACACACACACACACACATATATATACATATATATGGATGTAAAAAGGTCTATGATATAGTTTGCATATTTGTAGCTAGTAATCCACAAGGAGAGAAAATTAATCATATATTTTAAAATCGATTTTTATTCCTGTGCTTTAGACAACCCACCGTGTGTTATCATTAGAGGAAAAGTTTAAGACATACAGGAATCAGAGGCAATATATAGCAAATTATGTGGTGGAGGTGCAAGGGGTGGATCAATAACCTGGAGTATGGAGTGTTGGTTATAAAGTCTTTTTTATTATTTGGATATTTTTCTTTTAAAGCCTGCATATACTGAGTTCATGTCCAAATATTTGTTAATGACGTTTTCATTTGAGAGCTTTGATTCACCCAGCACTGGCACAAGCTGGGTGAATCATGGCTCAACAAGTTTGTCCATCTAGTCACTCTACACTAGACCTCCTGTACTACTTTGTCAATTTTGTAACATGGACAATAAAACTGTATATAGTATTCCAAATGAGGCATTATTAGTGTATAATATAACTTAAGTGTAACCTTTCTTGACTTGTTCTTCACACATGGTGATATGGAACCTAATATCCTATTAGCCTTCATGATTCCTTTTGTACACTCTCTTGATGATATGCTTAATATATTCTAATAAGCATGAATTCTAATAATATGAAATTGCACAGCTGAGGGTCATGTCATGTAATTTCTAACCCACTTAATCCAGATCAGGTTTTCAGGAGTTGCTGGCGCCTAGCCCAGCTCGCAAGCAAGGACAAACCCTACCACAGGGTGAACACACACACACACACACACACACAGGTCAATTTAGCATCACCAATTTACCTAACCTGCATGTCTTTGGACGGTGAGAGAAAACAGGAGCACCAAGAGGAAGCCAGTGCAGACATTGGGAGAAAATACTGTGACCCGACATTTGCGCGATAGACATATGATAATATGATAGCGCCGATCAAAACGCGGCGTCAAAATCGCGCCGAATTACTAGTTTAAAGCATATATAATAAAGTTTATTTTAGAAGTCAATATTATGAGACGCGGCATGCCATCAGCACGGCACGGAGATAGTCCTTAAGATCACGCCCTGCATTTGTAGGAAGAATTGCAGCAAGACGTCTTGATAGTTGAGCGTATTTAGACTTGCTGGCTGCCTGACTGCTGGTAATTCCGCTTTGTATACGACGCGTTATGCCAACCCTCGACTGAGTTATTTGTTCGCGGCATGCCATCAGCAGTTATAACAGTTATAACCTACATAATGTGTACATAATGCGCACGTACGCGTCCCACTCTCTTGGCCTCTCTCGCGATTTTGTCGGCGCGATTTTGTCGAAAACCAGTTAGCGGGTTTGTCGGCGCTCATTTGTCCGTCGCGGTTTTGTCGGGGCTCATATGTCTATCGCGCTTTTGTCGGTGAACCAAAAATACAAACTCCTCACATGGAGGACCCAGGATGCAAACCCTAGTTTCCTTACTGTGTGGCAGCAGCACCACTGTGCAGCCCCACAATTGAGGGTGAATATATAAAATTATATAAATCCATATTTGCATTCATCCATTAATTCTGAAAGTTACCCAATCAAATTCAGGGTCATGCGTTATGTGGTTACCGGGGACAAGCACCATCCTTCTGTGATCCTGACCTGGATACCATAAACAGAAAATGGATGAGGAAAGAGGGTTCCATATGGAACAATTTGCAAGAATACTTCATTATATTAGTGTAATTCCAATATTGCAAAAGCACATATAACATTTTTAGAAACTTGTAGAAAAAGAAGACACTGAAATTGGGACTGACTCTTTGGTGCGAAAAAGCCACTTTAGAAAGGTGCTTTAATGGCTACCTTAAATATTAAGAAGAGTTGATGAACTTAATCTAGGGAAACAACAAGACATTATCTATGCTAGAGAATGGAACATCAGAGCCACTTTATACTACCCATGGAAGCACAATTGACAGAGTTCAAACAGCTCCTGTTTTAGTTCCTACTGCTTATAGAGTGTTAAGTGACTCATTCTGGGCATGGGTGTTTGAAGGTGTGTCAGACTTTAAAGCTTTTAAATAACACCCTTTATAAATTGGAGGTTTTCATACTCTTGTCAACAAATGGCAAATCAGAGTTGAGGCTTTCAATTCTTTCAGCTGCTTTAATATGACTCTCAGAAAACTCCTTTACCTGTCAGAGTGTCCACTGTTATAAATTAATATTTCAGTACAGATTACAGCACAGTACCCTACCTACCCTGTGCAAATAAATATGAATAGAGTTTGAATGATTGTATCTTTAATTGATATGTGCATTTATGATTTGATATAAACAGGTTCTTTAATGAAAAGCTAGATCGATGCTCTGTAATGGTCAAGTGTCAGTTAGCCAGGGCACAAAAGGATTGAGCAAAAAGAATCATCAAAAGTCTGGATGAGATCTTTAATGGTAGGTAGAAATACTGTATCATACACCACAACCAAGACAATAATTACAGTCAACATAATGTTTTCCTGCATGGAAGTCAGAAATTAAAAAGCATAAAGGTAAATAAAACATAAGTTGACCTAGGATTGTTTAGAAATCCAAAAATGTGGATGGTAATTGCAACATGCTGCAATACTAGAGACATTGAACATCACTCCCTGTGAGACACATAATTGGCAACCACCATGTCAGCTTTGAACAATTTGGAGTTGCAGTGGTTAATAAAATATTATAAAATAGTAAGTAATCAAAAACACCAAGAAAAATAACACTGAATCACTTTGAGGGTTATGACATCACTAAATAAAATATCTTGTGTGAAATGTATAAGAAAGCTTAGACAGGTATGGGAAGAATGTGTAGATGTGACACACACAGTAACCAAATGGGGATTTGAACCTAGATCTTAAGAGCTATGAGGCAACAGTGCTACCCATCATGCCATGCACAAGAGGTAAGTAAAATAAAAAAATAAGTTATAATGCTGGTTGCCCCTGAATATGTTGTATTTACATCTGTAAATCTATTCTATAGCTGTTCACCAGCCTTCTGTTAATGCTTGAAGAGGTAATCACAGCTGCAGGTTACATTGTTGCTTATTTCCAAACAGCACAGGTAAATCATAATACTGAATACCATTGTGATCAATACTATATGGTTTTTAAACTTCACTTATTAATCATGATTTACTTCATGAGATAGAAGTACATAATAAACTAGAATAGTTGCATTATGTATTTGAAATATTAAAATGTAGGCTGAAAATTAAATGTTTAAAGTGTAATAAGTCTTGATTTTAACAGAAATGTGTAATTTGCACCCTCAGATAGAGGTTTATAGATGGCTAGATCCCTAATAAACGATCAAAAATCAACAACAACATCACATTCATAACCACTGACCTTGAAATAGTTTAAAATGATACCCCACAAGCTTGAAATTTGTCCATTTTAACTTTCTGGGAGTAGCTGTTAGAGTGCTAGGACCACCAGGAAAGAATCAAATATCAAAAATATGATCATATTTGTAATTAGCATCCTTGAACTAAATGCAACAATAAAATAGAACAAACAGATAAAGAAATAATAAAGCAAAACTCCACATGTCTATATTACTGATACCCATTTTGTCAAGGCTTTATGAAAAGGAGTAACTTTGGCCACTCATATTCCATTAGGTGCTGAACCTCCTGAGTTGGTTGAAGCAGCATGTACAACCTCAAGTCCTTTTGATCATTTCAGCTGAAAACACCTATTGCTTTACTTTTTATTATAAGGTGTGACAGATAGGGAGCGCTATCGCTCCCTTGAGCCCTTATCCAAGACTCCAGACACCAGGAAAAAGTCCAATAGTTGACTTTATTTATCTTCCACAGTGCACAAAGCACCCTCTCATCCACTATAGTCATAAATCACAATACGATAATAATAAACCAATCCACCACTCCCAGACGCATTGCCACCCTTCCACCCAGCTCAGCTCGCGGTCTGGAAGCTCCCACAGTCCTTTTATTCTCCCTGACCCGGAAGTGTTCCCAATCCCCAGTCCATGTGATTCTTTATCACTTCCAGGTCAGGTACAAGTCCTTTTCTTCACCCCAGAAGTACGCCACTTCTGTCATCGCTCCTCCTATGTTGCACTTTCCGGGTTATAGGGCACATATGACTCTTCGGTCCTCCCTGCAGCTCCCTCTTGCGGCCCCTGTGGTCCATGACTCCCTGCTGGTCTTTGGGCCACCTCCATACTGCAGGGCGTGCTCCATCTGGCGGCCTGGGGGCATTGGCCGGGATGACAAGCCAGCCAAAAACCACAAAGGGTGTAATTTCCTTCACAAAATATTGTCCAAAATGGCCTATAAATAAGGGGTTTTCTGGTCTGGAAAGCCACAAACAAGGGTGAATGCTCAAAAAGCTTGACATCTTGCATTATTAGATATCAAAATGAGTCAAATATATCATATATGGGGGTATTGTCATACCGGTGAGTCAGGAGGTGTCAGACAAGAGAAACTGTAGTGATTTTAAAGCATTCTTAAGTAATTCTTATGAGCACAATTTTTATAAAGTTCAGTTTATCACCTGTTCTGAAATGCTTGCCTTGAAACATGCTATATAAAATTAACATTGATAAGGATAATTTGCCTACTCTAATCAGTTAGTTATGTCTGCTCTCTTATTACGAAAATGAATATTTAAATGTAAGTATTCGGTAATGAGTAGCATTATAGCATAACATTTAGCTCTGTGATTTCACAGCTTCACAGTCTGGGGTTCAAATCATGGCAGTTTGTATATATTTCTCCATATCTACTTAGTTTGCATAGGTATTTCTCCAAGTTTTCTCTTATATCTAGAAGATGTTTTAGAACAATCTGTGACTCAAAAATGTCCCTGTATATCAGGGTATGTTGTGCAATGGATTAACATCCTAGCTCAGGGTAGCTCACGCCTTGCCGCTGTTGCAGCCAGTTATGGGCTCTTTGAAGGTGATTAAGCTGGCACACAGAACGGATGAATGCTCTGTAATTATAAAAAGAAAAGCATTTTGGATGTCTTTTTTTTCTGAATAGATCTATTAAAATAAATGCTTATAATGAAGCGTGACAAATATGTTTCAAAGTAGCTGTAAAAGTTAAATGAAGGTTATAAGCTTTGTGCTCCCATGTAAATGAGATATTTCACCATTAAATCAGTTATTTCTCTTTACAAGTTTGCAATGATAATGTAAAGGGCTTCAAAATCGTGTCTTTTATAATATTTACCTCTGAGTGATTAAGTACTTAGAGACTTAAAACTGGGCATATTTGTAAAGCAATGATACATAAAAGCTATGATTTAATGGTATTATGTACTATAACAATATATTAAACGTTAAGCGTAAGAATGATGATGGCACTAACCAGTCACTTGTCACATCTACCTGATACTGGATGTACAGATCTTTCTCAGATGGGCACACCAAATTGACATTCCTTTGGAACGAGTCTCACAACAAATATCCAGCCCAGAAGCTTGTGTAAAGTTGCTTTACTGCTACAGTTCCTTTAATTGGGGCTTTTAAAGGCAATTGCAAATTTAGCATCTCAGTCTACAGAGAAACAAATACCACACATGCCACAGACACACCAGCCTCACTGATATTTGATTCCTCTTTCTCAGATTTCTAAAGAGGAACTAGAAGAAAGTTCTTGTAATTCCAACAGGATGAGAAAGGTCAGGCACTAGGTGGCACTGCATAGCCATACAGTGTACACAAAGCCTAATGGCTGCAAGGTGCAATGGTTTACTGGTCCCTTACCACTAAGAGAAAAATGCTTTTGTGGAGTCCACAGAATAAATGCCATTTTGTTGCTGCTCCACATGAGGGCAGTGTGCTGCAGGAGGTGTTTACCTTACTTGGAAATTATCTCCATGTTATTTTCCTTTAGGGTTCCTATAGAAGCATCCAAGCAAATATTTTTTAGTTAGCCTTTGCAGGGTTTTGTCTGTTATGGAGCCATGTAAACTGCTTCCCTAACTGGGTGTGTAATGATACCTGTTTCTTGATGCTGTTTAGGTGGTAAAACCAATATTATGAGAAAATCAGTTTCACTTCTGATAATCCACAAATGGGTTTTGAGTTCATTTGTGGAACTGTATCATAATAGGTGAATGTGGAGCAATATCTTGTTCCAACCCGTCACCATCAGACTGCCATCCACTTTTTGCTTTTTGTAGTCTATGCTTTCTGATATAAATAGATTGCTGCTTTTAGATCCCAGTTAATTCCTGTACACAATGAAGTCAATTCATGTAGAGCCTATCTGTGGCCAACTGAGTTCCAGAAGTGATTGTGTGTCTTCAGACACCAGAGAGTCACTGCTGAACACTCCTTGTCATGCAAGGGGAAGTAAAATTACTCTGAAAGAGACAGCCATCACTGCCTCCTTGGAAAAGCAAGTAAGGCTTGTGTTTCCAGTTTTCTTTGTGTCATATCATGAGTGCCTCTATGAGTGACTGAAGATTTTTTATCTCTGGCTCCAGTGTTTGTCCTCATCTGTGCTGGTCTTTGAAATCAAGATGTGAAACAGTTGTTATGTCTACACCTCTGGATGGTCTAGAGTAACAGGAGAGATCACTTGTGCTGAGACCCCCATCCTTAATTTGAGAGGTGCTTTGTTGTCTGTTGGTATGGTGTATTATATTGTTCTTTGTTGCATTTATCATTGTGACAATGTTGAGTATTATGCAATGTATTGCGTGTTAATGATGCAATTTTTGTGTAACTGCAATACTTTCAGTTCAAATTTGTGTCTTATTACTTTTGTGTATTTATTCTGTTTGCCTTAGGGCAGCAGCACCTGAGAACTGGTTATGTTTGAAAGCATAAAGTGATTTCTGAATTTTCAAAGTGAGAAAATGCAGAAATGATAAGGACAAAATCCACATCAAGAAGACTCATCAGTATGACTGTCTTCCTACATTTCTCTCTATTATAAAAATAAAATCTTGGGGAGGCAGACTAGGGAGACGAAACGTGATCTTCTCATAAGACAATTTGAAGTCCCGCGAGAGACACTTTAAGCAGCTCCTAGCTTTTAAAACAATGACAAGCAACAAGCGAAACACGCAGCTCGCAGCAGATGATCCGACCACTTCTCCTTGTGTGCGTTCAGCAACATTAACCCCACCTCTTCACAACGCGAGCAGCAGAGACACAAAGTGGCAAAAAGGACAGCGGCTGTACAGGCTTTAAAATGATCAACGGGCAGTGCGACAGCAGCTGCCCCCCCTTCACAACGCGAGCAGCGTTATACGTCCTGCGAGAAAGAGATTTAACCACACCCGGGGCCGGAAATAAAGGACAAGTATTGCTTTTACAACGTTACGTGAGACAAGGCAGTGAGCCATCATTTGAAACAAGTCCACGGACATCTAACCTAGCAGTTGTTGGATTGCTTTTGGCAGACACATATCATGTGCTCCCAGCTCTTAAAACAATGACATGCGACAAGCAGAACAGGCAGCTTGCCAGCAGCAGAAAGACAGCAGATAATCCAACGGCATCTCCTTAGTGTGTGTTCAGCCGCACCCCCTTCACAACACGAGCAGCGTTATACGTCCTGTAACAAAGAGATGTAACTACGCCCGGGGCCAAAAATAAAGGACAAGTATTGTTTTTACAAAAGTTTTTAAAGTAAAAGTGAAAATAATGCATATGTAACAATTCACATGAAAATAACAATCTCTTTAAATTGTATATCCAGTAAACCAAACACAGGGGTGGGCAAGCGAAGCAAGCAGGGGGCGGAGCCCTTTAGTTTCTTACAAAAACATGAGGTTTAGTTTACCTTGTGACTTTCTCTTTTTGCCAAACACAATGGTATTACATGCAGTTCTGGTCCCTGCTTCACATCCTTGAAATTGAATTAAGAATGGTCAAGGCCGTGCATGGATGAGCAATGGTATTAACATGCTAACAGACATTATCTCTTTGATCAGCCTTAACTCATGAGCTGGTAGGAAGAATCACATGGAACTGGTGGCCCTGCCCCTATTGACCCAATTACAGTAATAAATGCAAACAAAGAATTGACATAATTCAAACAATTAAAACATAAAAGAAAAGCAATAATGAACAATTAATAAAATAAAAGAAACCAAAAGAAGATAATAGCTAAAATAGTTACCACAAAAGAAAGAACAAATGACAACAAGGTAACAAACTTAAAGCCAGGGACACAGTTCCCAGTGTGGAAGAAAATTTAATACATACAGACACCCCTCACTGGAATGTCCCGATTTAAGCAATAAAACACACAGGCAGGAGAAAGCGTCAATCGTTATTCTTTATCTAAATATTCGAAGAGATAACAAGTGTATTACATGTTAGCCACATGTTAGTCATATTGCTACAAAGGAAAAATCTCCTCAGCGCTATATTTATGCAACCCATTGATTAGGTCACTATTCTTTAAAAGGAATTCAGTACAAATTCAGAAAACTTTTAACATGATTGGTTACACCCAGTTGCTAACAGGATATGGCAGATGTTGATACCTTGATGATCACAATTTGATTGATAGTCCTGTTTGTTTAGGATGTACGTGACTTTTTCAAATAAATGTATATTATTCATTTATTTTTTGGGAGCCGTGTGAACCTTGAAAAAGAAGGTAAAAGAACAATGGTTTATATATATATACATATATATATATATATTGTAAGCTGGAGGGCTGATCGCACCCCAAGAAGATACAGACGCCCCTGGGAAAACCCCTGAAACACAGACTACCCTCACATTGCCCCTTACCTTCTCACTTGCGCTATAATGCGTAACACAAGCCTCGCGTGATACTCCGCTAACTTAAAAGCCTTGTGCAGCGCCTGTCAGTTTTGGAATTGATTGTTTGCTTTTATCTCTCTCTCTCTCTCTCTGACATTCTCTGCTCCTAGCAGAACTGTCATCTCTGACTTGTCATGGAGCACGTTTAAGCTTTTGAAAAAGAAACAAATGTTTGTTTGCAGTGTTTGAATAAAATTCCTGTTTTCTACAACCACCTATGTCTCTGTGCAAATCTGTGACCCAAGCGTGACAATATATATAAATATATTATGATCCAGCTTGGTACAAAACAGGAAACAGTATTGTAAGGGAAAGGTTATGCCATAAATATAGCATTTCTCTTAAGGGGTTATGTAAAGGACAAGAAATACATTTTATCATAGTGAATAATAAAATAATAGCATCAGCTTTTAAGCATAAGCTCAGAAGGATATGAACCTCAGACACATGCCAGGTGCACACATAGAGCAGGATTCAGATTTAACTCTTACACCAGCAGATTCTGATAGTTATGTTTAATAATGTAAAAGACTGCAGCCTTGAACTCTAACTCCTTAGAGGGACAAGTGGCCTTCAGCCATGTAAGAAAGACTAAAATTACAACCTGCCTGAAGAAGGGGCCTGAGCTGCCTCAAAAGCTTGCATATTGTAGTCTGTTCAGTTAGCCAATAAAAGGTGTCATTTTGCTTCACTTTCATTGCAACCATGTAAGAATGAACAGTAAGAGGTCCATGATACACACACGTAGATGTCCAAGGCTACATACATGCTGGGGTTTTGTGAGGAAGCTACAGAGGTGAATGGCATCTGCCTGCTCTTTATATGATTTTATGTGATTAATGCATTTTTCAGAACAAAGGCCAATCTTTAGATTAAGAAAAGCTGATTTTGCTATGTGAAATTTTATGTTCAATTGGGGATAAGCACAGACATTCCCTGCTGCTGGTGCTCAGAACAAATACCTCACACCACTGTGATGAAAACACAAATGATTACTGGAGACCAATCAGATGCCTTAAGACATAGTGTTGCTTCATTGGCTTCCCTCAGTTGTACTTATTTGCGAGTTTAAACTGAAATGAAAGACATCTTTGTTTTAGTAGCCTATTTTTATTGATTTAATATCTCAACTGAGAGCAACTACAATGGTCTACCTTATTCTCACAAACTGTAGACTGAGGTTAACCTCTAAAACTAAACCTCTAAAGATTCAATGAGACCTAAGTAGAAAATTAGCCTGGCTCCAAAATAAATAAAAAAAAAAAAAAAACTTTTGGGCCAATACAGGCCCAACAAAAAAGAGGGTAACTGCTTCATTGTTCAAAAATCTCAGAAAGGAAGAGGTGAATTGTAATGTTATGATTTGACAGGCTGAACCTGTCAGTCAAACCTGAAGTTTGTTTTCTTGTTTCATATACCCTAACAATTACTTAGATTTTCCATAACGCCATTTTGTCTTTCTCTTGCTGCCATTTTGTGGATTGTGTTGCTACGATGTGCACTCCAGTTGCTGGGGCTGTGTTCACAGAAGTCATGAACATGACCTTGTTATGTCAAGGGTTTGAAGACTAGCTCGAGTATCCATGTTCTATCTGAGTCTGACAAATAATCTCTTGAATCCCTTTTCCAAAGACTTTCTCTCTGATTATTTTCTTGTTAATAAATCCTTGCTCTTGTTTCTTGGCTCTGAATTCTTGGCCATGTTTTGGTTCTGACAAAAGATCTCTTTGATTTCTAGTTTTTGACATTTGCTTTGTTCTCTATGACTTTGATTCCTGGGTTTAGTTTTGATTCTGGCTAAAAGATCGCTTTCACTTCCCGTTATTAAAATTGGCACAAGTCTTGTCTCATGTTCATTTTTTGGTCCTCTTTTACTCAAAATAATATCTCCAGTTTTTGAGTTAGTACACATAAAACCCCACATGCAACAAGACAATGTTTCTTTATATTTAACGATTTTACTGACAAAAATCAAAACCCAAAATTAAGAACAAAAGCAAAACAGCAAAGCCAATCAGTATTCCATAGGTCTTAATCCTTATAACAAGCCAAAGTTCAAAAACGAGATACTCAAAGCGAATTGTATTATATTTACAATATCTGCAAAACAAAAGGGAGCCAATAACAGAAGTCTCCCATTGCTAGTGCTGAGAGTACCTTAGCCTTATGTAAGTCTGGGGAAGTCCCACAGTAGTGCTGCCAGTGGGTCCTCCCCCTTAGGCTGAATTTGAAGTGTGCAAGTCACATACATAAAAGAACTAATAAATACATAGTCAACATAATTCAGAAATACAAATAATCAATAAAAAAGTCATTAAGAAATAATAAACTATAAAACAAGGAAAACAAAACATATTCAATAATATTTACCTAACAATAAGTAGAAAACAACAAAGATTAAATAAAAAGAAACCACACCTGAGCCATGAAGTGAGATACTTTGAAATATTTGTCAACTCAATAAAAAAATAAAATGTACTTAGAGAAAGTGCAGCAGAAAGCTGAGAGCTGTCCCTTGTTATTGACCTGCGCAGTTCATGTAGGCTATACACTGTTGTACACTCAGTGTGATCAATTTCATGTTCCTTTGTGAACGAAAGGTCACAGTTTACATTTACATTCATGTTACAGAATTTCAAACATATCTGAAAGTTTAATTCATGGTGAAAGTGGTATAATTGTATTGAAGTTTATCACTGTAACAAAATGAAATGCTTATTATAGAGACATTTATGTGTAGATGGTTAATTTCTACAGGCACTGGTGTTTCTTTCCTTTTGTAAACCCATCATTATAATTTCTTTAACTTCCTGGTTGTTAACCTTCAGTGTCTCTTGAGCTTGGAATTCTGTGTAAAGATGGTTATGCCCGAGTGTCTCTCAGGTTAGGTGGTATTGTTCAGATGTACAGTGTTATGCCCAAATAATGCTCGGGACAGCAATCTGTTGCCATCTAGTGAATAAATTAACATCATGCTGAAAAAAATTGTGAATATTTTTTTTTAATTTGCCAATTTATTATAACATAAAAATTCATGGTTGGGATAGGTCATTCAATCGAAAAACACAGAAGCATGTAAACAAGAAGCTATAAAGTGAAAACTGAAATTTAACTGGGTGGCACGGTGGCGCAGTGGTAGCGCTGCTGCCTCTCAGTTAGGAGACCCGGGTTCGCTTCCCGGGTCCTCCCTGCGTGGAGTTTGCATGTTCTCCCCGTGTCTGTGTGGGTTTCCTCTGGCCGCTCCGGTTTCCTCCCACAATCCAAAGACATCCAGGTTAGGTGGATTGGCGATTCTAAATTGGCCCGTGTTTGTGTGTGTCCTGCGGTGGGTTGGCACCCTGCCCTGGATTGGTTCCTGTGTTGGCTGGGATTGGCTCCAGCAGACCCCCGTGACCCTGTATTTGGATTCAGCGGGTTAGAAAATGGATGGATGGATGAAATTTAACAAGTATTTGTAATGACAATGTGAAATCATAATCTGACATTGACACAGACAGTGAAACGGATGCATATGGCTCTGGATGACCAAACCATGATATGTTTGGTGATTTTAGTGACATAATGCTGTAGCAGGGTATAGTATCAACGTGACAAAAAGGTCAAATGAATGCAGTCAAGGGGAAGGACAAGAACAGTGTTAGCTCCCTAAGCACAGTTCACAGTTCAGCAACTATCAATGTTTGTGTCAGCAGAAATGTGAAATTCACTAAGCCTTGCAGTTTGGTAGCCTACAATAATACAGCAGGTACATCGATCATACATATCAAGCACTGAAATTCTACTTTCTCATATGCAAGCAACAGAAAAATATTATAAGAAAAGCATTCAAAGAAACATGCTGTCAGGCAGTCTGTTGATGCTTGTTTCAAAACATATCACATGAAGGACGTGTACTAAATCTGCATCAGTATAGCAGTGGACACTAGATATGCCTTCCCCATTGTGTTTATGTTTTCGTATTTACATGTTTCTTTTACACTGTCACAGGCGGCTGGGGATGGAGCCCAGTTGGGACGCCTGAGCGGATCGGAGGAGGGCTGGTGTCTCCTCCCGACCATGAGGGGGCGACCGCCTTGGTTTTGTTGGTGGCCTCGGGTAACGTGCTTGGAAGTCCAACCCTGTAGGGGCCCATGGCCACCACCAGGCGGCACCCCAGTGCCTGAAGAAACCTGGAGCCCAGCACTTCCGCCACACCAGGAAGTCCTGGGGGGAAGAAGACAGGGGACACCCGGAGGGCTTCCAGGTGCACAGCCGGCACTTCCGCCACACTGGGGCGTGTCTGCGGAGGAATGCTGGGAAGCAGCTGGAGCCCATCCGGGGTGTGATAAAAGGGGCCGCCTCCCTTCATTCGAGAGCAGAAGTCGGGTGGAAGAGGACGGAGCTGGAGAGAGGACTGGAGGCGACCCGAAGAAAGGCTTAAAGGACTGTGAGAAGCCTGGACTTTGGGGGATCGGTGCTGGAGGCACTGGGTTTGTGTGCAATTTAAACTTGTAAATAGTTTTAAATAAACATGTGTGTGGTGGAAGAAACATCCGTCTGTCTGTGTCCGGGTCTCGTTCACAACACATAATAACATTTTTTCTTCCTGAAAAAATTCAACATTCTGGGTTGGTTATGAGAGGGTGGAAACTTTGATAAAATGTGGATCAGTACTATAGGCAAGTGGAGTGTCATTTTATACTACTTTTAAGTTGCTGATCACAAATATGATAATATTTTAGGTATTTTATTCTTTATCGGTAGTCCAAGAATTGTAAGAGCCACTCGCAGAATGTTAAAAATGACAACATGACAACAAACATAAGCATGTGGGGTATTATTTTAGACTAGTTCAAAGTTAGTGATTATTAATATTATATTATTTTTGATTTCTGGAAAATGACAAGTTTCTATTAAAAAACTTTAAACATTTAAATTTAAGCACACATTTTAATATTTCAAATATTTGACACAACAATGCTTGTTTATTATGTACTTCTACCTCATGAAGTAAATCATTACCTTTCTTATGAACACCCTAAATTAGGATAGCTTACGCCCCTTGGGGAACTACCCACAAAACACATGGTACACAATCTGTGCCACTTCCAATTACAAATAAACACAAAGAAAAATATACAAAAGAAACATTAATATAAATAAATTAGACACAATGTACTTCTACCTCAAGAAGTAAATCATTGCATTTTTTATGAACACCCTGAATTAAGGTGATTTATGTTAATTCAGACTTTTTTCACAATTTGCTACATAATAGTGTTTCTTTGCAGAGGGCATTGTACAAAATATACATTCTTCAATCTTTTTTTCTTGTTGGAGCTTTTCTTAATTATTTTTTATATGTAAATCATAGACATGATTAATAAATGATGTTTAAAACATATATAGTCTTGATCTCAATGGCATTCAGTATTGTGATTTACCTGTGCTGTTTGGAAATTAGCAGCAATGAGACTTTTTGAGCATTAACAGAAGGCTGATGAATTACATCAGATGATGTCTACACCCACATCTGACCTCTCTCCACTACTTAGTTTTGCAGTACTTTAAGGTTAATTCAAGCTGAAGGCTTCCCCAGAAGAGGATTTTCCTTTTCCAGTTTAACAGCAAGATCCCAATTAAGCTGTTGTGTATGTGTTAAAGGAGAGCGAAGGAGGAGGGGCAAGAAAACCTTCTCGGCTGTTTGTTTTTTTTTATTATTATTATTTCCCTCTGTGTTATTTATGGGTGTTTATCTGTTCCAGTTATCTACACGTCACCCTTATAATAGTCACCATGCTCCAGATGTGACTTTGCAGAATGATAAATGGTGGAGGTGGCTCCTCATTGCTATGTGCAGTAATTTTTGCTGTAACACCTGAATCTTTCCCTTTACTCATCCAATAGAATTTTTCTAGCACTGCTAGCAAAAAAAAAGTCTAAAATTCTTGTTTCTTAGGGTTTTAATTTTTTTTTTCTAAAGCTCTCCATGACTGTCACTTTAGAACTAATTGCAATGTTTTCCTTAGAAAAAAATATATTATCGGGTCAGTATATGTTTAAAGGGTCATTATTGTTACATGTTCACAGTACAATGAAATTCCCATTTAAATTAAATTAGATTGCACAAGATATATTATTATAAATGACAAGCTAAGATGCATACAGCAACAGAGACATAAAAAGCAACAATCCAGACTCACAGCATGAATAATATAATTAAGATTTAAATAAATATTAACTATAATGAATTTTTTTCTGCAGAAACAGCAAAATGAATACAAGTTAGATTAAAGAATATAAGTATTTAGTAGGTCCTCCCTGTGTGGAGTTTGCATGTTCTCCCTGTGTCTGTGTGGGTTTCCTCCGGGCACTCCGGTTTCCTCCCACAGAACAAAGACATGCAGGTTAGGTGCATTTGCAATCCTAATATGTGTTCTCCAGTGTATGCTTTTTAAATTCTGAAGTATTATTTACATATAAAAGGATTTTCCCATATAAGAATTTTTTTAAATGTCCCTATTTCCCTTTTTAGTTATATTTTTTTACTTTAGACTTTTACAACCCTCTTTGGGCCTGTGTAGTTTGTAAGCCTGCACATTGTGATTGTAGATGAGACCTGTGTAGGAGTGCAGGTCTGACTTTTATTTTTTTAGATTTGTGAATACAATCAGATTTTGTCATGGAAACATTGCCACTTACCTGACTATAGGGTCCTCAGTGAAAACTTAGTGTAAACTTTGTGTTTATGTCCATTGCAAAATGAATGCTTATAAAATGTTAAAAATGTACAGCAAAATCATAAACAAATATATAAATTAACAGATACAGATAAAAAAAATGTGTTTTCTGACTGCAAAAATTAAGAAGAAATCATCAAATTAAGGTTCTGTCAAAGTAAGCAATTGTTTTTTGAT